>NC_140191.1:29289680-29392180 GCF_965226575.1 Pagrus pagrus
ACCATATATGCTACAGGAAGGTTTCTCATTTACAAACACTCCAGAGGTCATTTGTATAGGCCAGGCATCTTTATATTTCCAAACAGTATTTACTCCGTGCCTCACATTTGTATACCGTAGCTGTCGGGGCAGATATAATTCCAATGAGAAATGGTACATCAGTGATGTCTGTCTACAGCAGTGATTATACTTACCCAATTAGTGAAAGGTAAGGAAAGTGGAGCGTATTTAACAGAATATTGAACTATTCATTTACACCAGTCCTGTAAATTGAGAACACAGAAGACAAACTGAATACATCTTTGTCTATTTTGGAACAGGTTACTGTAGCCTGGCTTGATGAAATCACACTGATTTTCTTTGTTCTTTCTATAAACATGTGACTACAACAAATACTGCATTTTGTTACTTGTGTGTGACGGAACCATGATGACCAAAATGATCAGAATTTCAGTACATCTCTCAATCTGCTGCATGTTAGGCAGGAGGGGGAGAAGTAGGCTGAAGCTACAAACTGCCTTTAAAATCCGAATGAACTTCAAATGAACAGTGGGCTTCTCCCCTGGGGACTGAGACTATTTTAGTCCTTCTCTTCTTCCTTGTTCATTCCTCCTTCCTCCTGTTTCCAGCCCACATCCTGCCTCATATATTTTGTGACCCAGGTTTAGATAGTGATCTATAATTCACCAGTGACCTTCATCCTAGACCCTACCTGGACAAGATAGCAGGTCAACTGGTGAACCAAAACAGATGAAGTGTGTGCAGCTGTGCACGTGTGCGGCAGTGTATGTGTGTGTGTGTGAAGCCATAGGTCAGGTCTTTGATTTTGTACCCTCCTCTGTAGTTAGACCCATGGGGTGTAGAGGGGGAAGGTCGGGGCTGTTATCTTCCACACTGCCATCATGAGACAACCTATTGGACACTGTAGAAGGTGATCCGGATGTCCTAACACATACTGTAGAAACTGCCAGCTAAACCAATATCAAAACTGATTCCTCTGTCAAGTGTGATTTGAACCCATTTCTATTTGCAGAGGAACCCCAACACTGTTTGTTTACATACAGCAGTTATTTACAGGTGAGCAACCAGCAGGAGACAGGAGACAGGAAACCGTATAACAGACGACAGTAAGCTGAAACAGTCTGGTTGCCTCCAAGCTGCCTGTGGTTAGAAAGCTGAACTCCTACTTTTTGTTTGTAAAGTGGGAGATGGAGGAGGAAAAAAGGTGAAGAAGGTCTTGCTGATAACACAAGCTGGTTGTTTGGACAGAATTAGCTTTTTGTTTATTCTGCTTGTTCCTTCATACTTGAGTTATACACTGCAATAGCCAAAGCAATTATTTATAATTCCTTTGTTACCTTTATATATTGTGAATGCGCTGCTGAACTTAAAGTCAGTCTTGGCGTGCCACAGACAGTGTAGGTAATCCAGAAAGCAATAAGAGATGGATAGATTGTTTGTTTGGTCCTTTTAATGGGATTTGTGACAATAAGAAAAAATATAGATTGATCCGTCACAAACATACAGCATAAAGTAAATCAACCATAATGGTCATTTTAATGGTTATTAGCTGTCCATGTTTGGTTTAAGAAAGAAAACATAAACAAATTATTTGAATATAAAAAACTAAAAAAACAAACTGTTAGAACGGGTCATAACCCATCACAGAACCCATAATTATAACCCCACACTTATACTGACAGCTTATTTCAATGATTTATTGATGCGTGATTTATTGATTGATTGATGGATTTTGCCCTGGGAAGTGTGTGACTGCAGTGCTTTATGCATGGCAACAGGCTCTACCAGTCAGCTCTGTAATACATGGCTCATCATATAAAAGTCCAAAGGAGTGGACAAACTAACATCCATCAGTCTTCCATTTCAATGCAGATCTATTCAAGTGAATAAAGGATAGTTTTCATAATTTCATTCATAGTTTGGCTGTGATCTGCAGGTCATATTTTACCTTTATTCATCTTTGTCCGTGTGAAATTCAGTGGTGAGCAAATGAAAAAATGCATTCTGTCTGGGAAATGACAACTGATGTTAGTGCTATCAGGATATGATATGTGCTGAATGTGTGACAGTTTTGTAGCACTGGGGGATATATAATCTAACCTACAGTAAATATTAGGGTTACATCCGTGGTAGGGGTTTGGGTCTTTAATCAAGCCTTAGAGACTTAATGTGGGCCGAGGACACTGCTCCTCCTCCTTTTGGTCAGCACATCCTCATACTTAAACAACGAAATAGCGAAATTGCCAGTGACTCCCAAAACGACATACAGTATATGCCAGTTCCCAAAAGATCATGACCATTGCAGTGTACAAGCGACAGGTGTACTGGATCTTTGTTGTGTGTTCGCAGTTTGGTTAGGTTTGGGCAGGAAAACTGCCTCGTTAGGTTTAGGAGACCATCGTGGTTTGGCTTAAGATAATGATGTTACTTATGCAACTTCAGTAACAACCTTGCATACATGACTGCAGTTATGGTATGTACTTGATGTAACTTCAGTATGTTTGTAAGTTCAAATAACTCACCATTTACCTTTAGTTCACACTAGACATGAGCACTGAACCTGAGTTTCACTAAAGGTCATGTCAGACACCTATAAATCCATTTAACTACAGTATCTACAGGGAGGACAGATGAAGCGTGTTGGCCTATTAAAATGTACGACAATGTTAGTTAACCCCTGTCACTGTGTCTGTCTGAACAGGTTATTCATTTCTTAGCGTTGATAATAGCAATACTGGGAAATGTTCTGTAGGAAGCTAGGTGGTGTGCAGATATTTTTGTGTTCTCTTCAGACATGCTTTGTTCCATTTTACTCTGTACTACACCTCTCTGTGTCACAAACAGGCAAGCCTTCTACTACTGCACTTCTATCACACACACATACACACACATACACACACACACAGGACGCCTGCAGTGGAAATGATAGCCTCTCAGTGTGAGCAGGTTGATGGCGCCTATTCCACGTTAGATCAGTGTGTGGAAATTACAGTATTCGGCCGTGATGAATGCCGGCTGAAGCTCCTCCGCCCTGTGGGTGTTCCAACACAAGGAAATGTTAAATACCCCCTCCCTCCTCATTTATTCTCCCCTCTGCCCTTCTTCCTCCCACACACAAGGGACTATCAGCAGGGCAGGAAGTCCTTTTTTACCAGGCTAAACGCTTTAATTAAGCCCTCCGACCACTTGGGAAGAGACAAAGAGGTAATGCCATCAGCCTCATTAAAGCTCGCTGCATCTGCACTCTGCTCTACCATTAGCTACCATGAGAACGCTGTCACCAGATACTTAACTAACCGGGGTTTGTGTCACTGTATAGATAAATGTTAGAGAAGAAGATGTTCATGCACTTATTACAACCCTGGAGAAGGCTCTGAAAATAGAGCACTTTTTACAAGGTAAAAGGTAGCTAGCTGTAGCATCACCACTGAGTACTCCAAATCTATAAATGTTGATGATGACCGATTCATTCGGTGGAAGCAGGAGTTTTAGTCCTTTGGGTTCCTCTGACTGACATTCACATCACACGGTTTCTCACTGAAACCTCCGAGGTCTTCCATCATGATTTCCATTTGAAAAGGCAATCTCAGGCTTGTTGCGCTCGAATGTATAAGAGTCGGTACAAAGACAGGTCTGCAAAGAGGTGTTGAGTGTTGCGAGCAATATTGCAACCTCTCAAGAATATGATGAGGCAATGTTTCCACCATCAAGATCTTCGTCAGGCAAAAAGCAATGATTTTGAAAAAAAAAAAAAAGGTCTTGATTGTGAAACTTGAGTCCAAGTTAGGGATGCACATTTTAGGCAATTTCTTTAGCTGATAGTCGGCTGCCTTAACAATCGATTATTGGTTAACCATCAATAATATGATATGATATGAAATATGTTGGATGTTAATCCATTGATCTATGTTTGATGACAAAATAGAGAAGTCCACATTATGAGTTAAAAGAACAGAAAGTAAACACCAAGTTGATTGAATGATAAACTAAATAAAACAAAATAATGACTTCACTGTAATTGTGGTGCCCCATCTCTCTCTACTGACAACACAATTCAACACAAATGAATGGCTAAACTGTAATAATGTCAGTTTGTATAGAATGTTTGTATTTTGTAAATTACAAATTATTTTTTATTTCAATTAAATACAGTTTCTTATATAGTATTTGTTTTGTATTTTAATATATTTGATAAGCAAGTATTTGTAATTTGCAACAACATACTTATTACGTATTTTTGCATATACGTTTTTAATTGACTAAATTCTTAACAGCAATTAAGTAGTTGGGTTAAGTCGTCATAATAAGATCAGACATTAAAATGTAACTCCATCCACTCACCAACACAGTCAGCAGGTGCAGCTGCAGGAGTGCCCGTGACACACAGCTCAAACTCTTAGTGCCTGATTGTAACAAATTATTACAACATTCTGTTTCTATGAATCATAACTCAGGCAAATCTGAACACACAGACACGAAACACATATTTTTAATTCAATCTGATTTGCACTTTCTAAGAATGTATTAGCTCCAATGTCAACTGCTTAGAAATCACACATCCTTTTCACAAGAAACCCACTAACACCCACTAACATCTGGCTTCTGTCTTTAATGTGAATGAGTACAATCAGCATTCACTCCCACGTCAAATGACTCTGCAGTAGTCCCGGGTGTAGATCAGCTTCAGCTTCGATCAGCTGTGATGGAAACACGACTTTGTGAGGCACGTCATTGATGCTGGCTTGTTATATTTTTCCATCCGTCACTGTTCAAGCAGTGCTCGAACATCGTTGTCAGTCAGTGCTGAGTTTGAAAGAGAGAGTGAAGTAAAATATATAAAAAAGTAACCACCTTTACATTGTCAGTGGCCATGTTACTACCCAAGCCTTATCCAAGGTGGGTGTCAGGATCTGCAGCGTCTTTTGTCATCATGTTCTTCTGCTGTTTCGTTGCAAACACATATTTTTTTATTCTCGAATTATTTGTATGCTACAATTACTCAATTTCTCTTACACAGGACACTAAAATCTCATTTTGACTTGAATACATTTTATATGTTTTTGTGTGTGTATAACCTGATGTCGGAGTGCCTTGTCTTGCTGCTCCTCTCCAGTGTTCTGCTTTGTTTCCACAGCCTCAGTGAAGGTCATCCAATGATAATGCTTTCTGAGACAGTGTTGTTGTGTTGCTCCCCTCAGGCCTGGCCAGAGCCAAGTCGGTCCCCAGCCATACCTACTCCAACGAGGTGGTGACCCTGTGGTACCGGCCTCCAGATGTCCTGCTCGGATCCACAGACTACTCCACCTGCCTGGACATGTGGTGGGTATTCCTAACCTCTGACCCCGAGATCCCCCCATCCTCCCATCATGCACTCTTTATGTAATTAATCCTTGATTTATTCAGGTAGTCCCATTAAGATCTAGATCTCCTTTTTCTGCAGGGAACTCAGAAAATGAATCATGAAGGAGACAAAAACACATTAAAACCCAGTTATCTGTAGCTCATCCTGACCTGAGGGTGTGTTCACTGTAGTATGCTGTAGATTCTCCCCTGGTTAAATCTATGTTGTGTATCTTAGCTTCTTCCTCTAAATGTATTTTGTCTTGTCGGTCACCTTTCACCTCCTGTATCCCTCCTCCCACTGATAGTGTGGATCTGGAGAGGCAGAATCATGCACATACAATACATTCACACTTCTTACACCGAGAGATTGAGCTGCTATGAATGATAAATGAAACAACTACTAAAATGCAGTGTGTGATAAACATTTGATTGAACTCTTACTAGTCTTTGAATATCACAATGATAGACTCATTAGCATACATATTATCCCTAGCTAGAGGGATATACATTTAGATAGGGCTGAATGGTTTGGGAAAATATGTAGGGCATTGCGTTTTTTACCAAAAGAGCAATTACAATTTACATTTATATTTGTTGTTCTTTTTTTCAAAAGCATCCAAAAGATATTAGCTTGTTTTCTGTAGATGGCATTTTAGCTAATCTAATGGATATTGCATTAGTAGTGTAATACATCACTCAGTTTACATATTAAAAACAATGTCTACTTTCAAAAGAGATGTGATATTTACTGATAACATAGTTTTATATCTAGCTGACGACCCCTAATGTTACTGCTCTGCATTGTAGCTGCTTTAGCTAACATTAGCTTCAGAAACTGACAGGACTAGCTGTTTTCACAGCATCAAATCCTAAAGGTTAGAGGGTGTTTGTTTTTTTAACTCTTTTTATTGGGGTTTCAAAATCAATCATAGAGCTAAAAATAAAACAAGATAAGGTATTAAATTAAATATAAAAATAGAATATTCTGATATAAGGGAGATTTGACCACTTTTTGATGTCTTTTTCTGTCTGTTCAAAAAGTTTAAATAAATTCTGTTTGAACAAATCAGAGAACTGTGACCCCCACCTACTGAAATTGAGTTACAACCTTAAACGGAAGGGAGGTAAATGTTTCTTTTGGAGCTTGATCATCAATGGGAAATATTGGGGATGGATGTGGAAGGGCTGCAATTGTACAGTAATAAGTCATTGGCTTATCATGGGTATATTTAATTTGCTGAAAAATCTGTCAATTAGCTTAGCATCTCTGACCGTCTGGAGTAAAATAATTTGAATTCATCATTAATTTCTTGCACTTGTCTGGAACTAGTACAGATCTCTGTGATTATGAGATTATGTGATGGTGAGCCAAGATTCTCCCCGTTTTTCCCCTTGTTCATAGAATCTATGATGAACTTGTGTAATCAAATTAACAGTCTCTGAAGTTGAAAGGATATTGAATTCCGTTTGAAGGGAGAGTCTATCTTTATATAATTCGGGTAAGGGAGAAAGTGCATATTGCTAATCGAGTATGAGAATTTGATCTGTCAGAGTTTTACGCTGCTCTTCACACAGTCATGTGAGGTTATTATGAAATAACCTGTCCTCGTATATACCGTATGCCTTAAGGGCTTCCCAAAGCGTGGTGAGTATCAAGATTAGGTAAGGTATTTGACAGATGTGCAGATGGTGCAGAGATGTTGAAATATATGGAGTTCTATCTGATTCATCTTCTGGTCATTCCCTCACAAGATGAGATTTAAAATCAAGTTGAACAAGCAAGTGCTTGAACAGGAAATGTAAAATAAGTATGCCTCAGAGGTGCAGGAATATATGTCTCTCTTGAACAGCCATTGTCCACTTAGTGACCCGTGTCTGGACAGGCAGTCTGGACAGGCAGTACATCTCATGAACCCCAGCTGAATTGTCCAGCATCCAGTTAAAGAGCAGTTGAGGGTTCTGGGGATCTTGGAAGCAGAGGGATAGGATGTCTGCTTAGGATTTTTGCAGCTGGATAAACCCACAGGGTGGTGTTCAATTCCTCTGAGAGCCACCCTGCGACACGCACGCACGCATGCACGCATGCACGCATGCACGCACGCACGCACGCACGCACGCACGCACGCACGCACGCACGCACGCACGCACGCACGCACGCACGCACGCCCCAGGTTACTTAGGAAGCAGTCTTCCATGAAAAAGAATCTCTTGCAGGACCAAAAGGTTGTGCAGATCTGTCTTGCTACTATGAGAAGCATCCATCACAGCAGCCTACAGGTCGCAGGCTGCCATCTGTGGGGAGGGAGGATGTGATGGAGGACAGGCGAGGAACTGCTCTATTTTTACCTTCCTCAGCACATCACCCAGCTGCAGCTCTCACACACGTCTGTCAATCAAGGTGGATGCTGAAAAGTGTGATCATGCACAGATTAATGTAAAGGTTCTCTTATGGTAGACTCTATACCGATCAGCCACAACATGAGCACCACCTACTTAATAATGTGGGGGTTCCCCTTGTGCAGCTAAAACAGCTCCGACCTGTCAAGGCACGGTCATAACAGGCTGGACACACTGGATGCATGTGGATCCATTGATCGGACTTGTTCCAGCACATCCCACATATGCCCCGATTAGATTAGGATCTGGGCAAGTTGGAGGCCCAGTCAACTCCTTGGACTTTTTGTTGTGTTTCTGAGCAGTTTCTGTGGTGTGTCAGGCTGCATTGTCCTGCTGGGGGGTAGGATTTGAGCTGTTCATAAACGCACCAGAGAGATCATTGATCATTGAGTGTCATTCCCAGAACGTCAAATACTGACATTTTGGGTTGGTAAAGTGTCTAAGACACAGCAACAAACTTGAGAAAATAAGAAAATACAGGTCAGGGCCGCAGGGTCTCTGCAGATATGAGACAATAACTCACCTTTTCTCCCCATTCAAGTCGGCCTCTCTGTCTGTTTCTGTGTTGTTAGGTCGTTTCATATATAATATATATACTATAATATACACTGATCAATGAAGTCAGTCTTGTGATGTTGGGAAGGTGGCGTACAATCAAGCAAAACAGAATTAATCAATAATTTCCCTAAAATGCATTAAAACTACAGTAATGAGGCTGTTTGAAAATGTAAGCCGAATGTAGAAAGTACAGATACTTGTGCTGAATTGTCAGGAGTAAAAGTAAAAGTTGTCGAAAAGTAAATACTCAAGTAAAGTACTACAGATACCTGAAAAATCCATTTAAGTACAGTAAGGAAGTATTTGGACTTACTTCCCACTTTTGATGACAAGGTTTCAGTTCAACTTGGGCTGTTGATGGGTCAGTATGAGTAAGAGGTAACTTGGTACACAATGTGTTGGTGGCATGTTTTTTATTCGTGTTCTCTATGTCACTTCCACAAATGTGTGTTGCGATGTGAATCCCTCAGATGTATTGTTGTGTGGCTGCAGCAGAGGCTGTCCTCTCTGCCAGGTCTGCTTCAGCACAAGGGTTCATTAACTGTCTGTGAGCAAATAGGCCTGTATTTACTGACGCTAATTTACTGTGTGCTAAAACTAAAGGAGCACAGCTGGGCCCCGTGTCTGTCAGATTTACAGTCACAGTATCTCTAACACTGTGTAATTACAAGAACAACAGTGTTAAAACGCTACGCTGTGGACACATTCTGTGTTTGGTCTGAGCCAGCAATTGCATTGAAATTTACATTGGTAATATACTTTATTTGAGTAGTGAACCATTTTAATAACTGATAACTAAAACTCATAGCAACAGCTTATTGATGTGACTGCACAATCACTATTTTAATCATCACACACACAAATGTTTAAAAGATGATTTTGTATTTCAGAGATTTGTATTTATGGAATATTGAAAACATTTTGGTGTAAAAAACAGGAATACAAAGATAATAGAAGACATGATCCATCTTTAGGTTACAAGATAAAGGTTGCACTCTGCTTTTTGTTCTATGCAGACAAATACTTGTACACATGCACAAACATATAAATGTATACAACAGAAACAGATAAGAAACACTTCCTCACACATTATGTGAAGAGAAAACTATAACAAGCAATTGTTGTACTTTTTCCAACAAATTACAACACTGTCTGTCTTCACCACATGTTTTTAAGCTGATTAAGCTCATTTTTTATTTGTTTTGCTCATTTCAGTGTGTCGTTTCCCAAAAGTCATACAAGACACATAATACACTTTTACCCACTGTTGTTGAGATAACATGAAGGCTCTACGACTGGACACTAAGCAGTTTTCAGCTGCTGTCAGGCCTATAAGATCCACTGATACTGTACCTGAAGGGCACTAGCTTCACACATTCCTTGATTTGTCCAGAGGTTTTCAGACTGACTAGAAATATTTCAAAATCACGATAAGATAGAAGTAACACAGAAGTAGACTGTGATAAAGCATGCAGTAGTTAAGTCATGGAACTTCGCATAGGTTCACAGCGAGCAACCTGTTTAAAGACTGCAGTTGCTGATAGCAGGTATTTAGTTGCAATATGTTTTGCCTTTATTTTAAAATATTTTCTTGCTACAAGAATTAAGATTATTATGTTTGTTCTTGTGAAATGTTTTACCGACTGGAAATACATTTCGTCCATCATGATGCCTAAAAACTTCTTGAGATAAGCAGCTTTTCAAAGCTGCTTTAATAGATATTTCCATATTAACAATGGATCACATGACTAGTACTTATCAGAATTCCTTTATTGTCATCACACACAAGTACAACTAAATTGAGAAAGCCGTCCTCCTGACGGTGCATTCACACAGCAAAATGAAAGTGACGAGTTAAAGAAAAAGACTAGTATAACAAATAAAAATAAAGAAGTATCAAAAAAAGGTCAAGAAAAAAAAATATTACCAAGCAGCTGAGGAATTCCAGAATATTACTGTAGCTGCGGCTGAGGTATTTTCAAGTTTGCACATGACAAACATGACAAACCCAGAAATAATCACCTTACTCTGCAATTTTATTTTCTTTATTTTCTATTACATTTTTCCATCTTTCAGCTTGTTGTTTTGGTTTCATGTGCCACAACTTTATGTATTTTGGAACGAGACAGAGCTAAAATAGAGAGGTTACACATTTCCACATTGCTTGCTAATGATTTACCATGATCCTGTAACTGTGTCTCATTTATAACTTCATTGTAATCATGGCAAAAATCATTACACATCTGATTATTAATACAGTACACTAATAGCAGCGCTCTTATATATTTCTTCATCACTTGTTAAAACTAGGCATAATGTCCTTTTACTTGCTGATGGTATACGGCCAGTGTGTAGAGATCTCAACTCTTTTGACACCCTGTAGATAGGAGCTGACCTTTGTCCATCCTCACAGCTACGCTCTAGTAGAACTGGTGGATGCTGAAGTCACAGTTGTGTCATGGAGATGGATGGATCAACCCGATGCAGGAATTCATTCACGGCAGCATGCAGGGACCTTAAAATTGAGGGAATGAAGAAATTTTATCTCCCCCCCCCTTATTGGTGGTGTCTCGGCTTAGAGCGGGAGTGTGCACTGAGCCAGAAAGTGAAACTGTCAGGCAACTACAGCTCTTTGACAAATGGGCACTGGCAACAATTTACAACACACACACACACACACACACACACACACACACACACACACACACACACACACACACACACACACACACACACACACACACACACACACACACACTCTTCCTCCCTCTTGACTGGACTTGATATTTGTCAGTGTAACAGCTCCTCACAGGTTGCACTGATAAACCAATTTACTGAATTCAAGCCACATTTATAGTCTAACAGCCTCAAGGAACAGAAGGAATCAATCCCTTTTCAGAATTACTTTTACTTTGAGGCTTGTTGAGGTGATTAAACAGTGTTGTACAGAATGGATTTAGATTTACACTAGAGAATAAACTTTTGTTAAATGTCTGTTGTGTTTTTCAGTCGCTACATGATCATTTTTGGTGGAAAAACCCTAAATGATATCGGGACAAATTAAAACAATCCATTGGACTTTCAATTATTAAGTTGAATAAATAAACAGAGCCAGTATTGAATAGGAGTCCTTATCACGTGTTGTTCTCTCTTCAAGGGGAGTTGGCTGCATTTTCATCGAGATGATCCAAGGAGTGGCTGCCTTCCCTGGGATGAAGGACATCCAGGATCAGCTGGAGAGGATATTCCTGGTGAGTGTCAGTGTGCCTGTGTGCACTGTATAAATGTGTATGTGTGCTGATGGCAATTACTGTAGAAAACCTCCTACCCTGCATCCATCTATCAGTGCTGCTGGATCTGCTTTTCTTTCAGTCCAACAACAGCAGAAAAGGGCTGAGTATTGATACAGGTGTAAATATACAACCTTGGGGTCAGTAATGATTTATTATTTCAAGGAAGTAACAAGACTTTTATTTTTCTCAAGCCTGTTTTGGTAACAAAATAACACAAACCTCTCAAATGTTGCCATCGAGACAATTAGATGTTGTTCCTGCTCTGAAAGTTCACTGATGTTCAAAAATGGTCCCATCAACACATCTATTAGTAAGACTGTCATGAACACACATGACTCCTGCCTGAACTGTATCAGGACTGTACCCAGATCAAGAGTTCAAAATTCCCTAAACCTTGAACAGACGAGATGGATGTGTGCTGTGTTTTATCTGAAGTGCGATGATTGGCTAATGAAGAGCAACTGATTCGAGAGCTCTCACTTCGTCACTTTGATTGCAATGTTTAGTGCAAATTCGGCAATATGTACAGCCTTCCCTTTGACACGGTTAATAAGGTATCACATATGAAGAAATGCATGATAAATATGAATTCAGGACTGGAATGTCATGAGTGGCAATCATCTCAAAAGCATTGTGTATCCAAGACAATGTCCTGGTGGTCTTCTGAGTCATTTCACGACTCACAGGGGGGTTTCCTGCAGACACCTGGCTGTCTGAGAGGTTGTCCAATCCAAATTTGCATGTGGTTGATAATCTCACATAGTTCAGTCATTAAATCGTATGGCATTGCAGAGTGTATTTCCTGCATGGTTGCTGACAGGATTGTCAGCTGCAGTGTTGAACACACTTGACAGCAATAGAAGGATTGATGCCAAACTCTGATCAGGGCGACAGGAACAAGGATAAAGAATCAGGGAGTATGTCTGGCCTCCTTTTTCCATCTCTCTTCTCCTTACTTCCATTATGATTAGGTTTGCAGACTGACTTTATGAAACGTTGTAGTCTGCCTTGCTGTTATCCTGTGTTGCTCTGTGTACAGTACATTGACACAACAGCAGGTGATGCTTCAACTGACAAAATTCAATCAGTGGCTACTTCACTTATTCATGTGTATTGAGAGCTTGATTCACTGCCTGCCTTGTAACAAAGGTACAGGATAATAGTCTAATGACTTGTGGTTTCTACACACACAAAGGCCCCTCAACAAGTCAAGTCTCATTTGAATGCCACACATACCCTTTCTCTGCTACTGACCAGGTGTTCCATCTGTGGCCCCAGTCTGTTTCAACCTGGACAGCCTCCAGCAGGATATCAGACCATGTCACAAAGGACCTATCATCTCCAGCTTCCAGTAATGTTAGAGACCTTTTGCATTAGCAGAAACACAGGGTTTGCAGGATGAATGCAAAGCTGAAAAATCAGTATTGAGTCAACTTTGCACGGCTGGAACATTTCTGGAGATGTTGGCCTGTACCGGTTCACCTGGTGAACTAGTACAGTGGCCATTGAGTAATTACATACATGTATGTACTCTGCATTGGATCATAGGGTGGCATAAATATTTTAAGTTGGAGTGAGATCTCATGAATCCTTTAATCACGGGATCTGCCTTCCCCCCTTATAACTTCATCCCCAATGTTAATTGAAGCAGAGAGTAGTAGGGCAGACATAATGGATTTATATTCTTCGTCTGGAAGGGCCTGAATAATTAATGTAGAGAATTACAGAGATGAGCATGTGAAAGGGTTCAACCAGGGAAAAAGTCAAGTATGGAGACAAAGCGTGTTCACTGCTGTTTGGCCTGTGGGCTGAAGACTGAAGATACACATTGGAGAATGGATGGATTTTGGATGAAGGGATGCAGAGGGTGGATGGAGCCCTGCAGGCAGCGAGCCTCTCACAGAGTATGGAGACCCAGCAGAAAGTGAGGGAGATGAAGGAAATGCATCTTATTGATTGTCTTTTAAGCCTGAGGGGAAAACTGGGGCTTCCTGCGCACATCTGTAAGCAGCTCCAGCCCTCCGTGATCTCAGCTCCCCTCTCAGTCACAAAGACACACCATGATAGGACAAGATAGGCGCAACAGTGGAATGGCTGCTAGCCAGACTGACAATGAGCCTCAGCTGCACACTGCTTCCCTACAGAGGCTTTCCACTTGGCCAGAAATCTCTCTTACCTTTTTGAAGGATTGAATGCATGCAGATTATCCGATGTCCATGTTGCTTAATAGCTAGCTAGCTATCGTTACATTGTTATTACTGATTTATGCATAAATCAGCTGTAATGTAAATGTGAGATAACTGTCTCACATTTTGACACATTTGATGGCATATGACGCCCAAGATTTGACTGAGATTATTAAAGCAGACCAGACCGTTCATTCATTCAAAGATCAATGCTTCACCAAGTTATTGGTCATTTGCAATGCTAATTTAAATACATTTAATATTTTGATTAACAATTTTTTTTTTTTCACATTTGACCTTAGTCCAAATTACTGAGATCATGGTGTTTATGTGCATTGAGGAACAATCATAATCATTCCAGGCGCTCTCACTTTGAGTTTGACCTTCGATAAACTGGTTTAGATAATCTGAATAAGATGTTGGCTTGTTTACAACCGGACTGACTCCTCATGTTTCTTTGCCCGTTTGGACCTTTTTTTAGTGAAGCCATAGCGTTCCCAGATCCAAACAATTATTTTGGTGCATTATAACCAAATAATTGGACATACTCCTGTTCAGTCAGTGCTCCACACAGCATCATAAAAGCAAATCCAAGTATGTAGTACAACTACAAGACATTCACATGAAAACATTGGAAGTTCCTATGAACCCAGCTTAAAGAAGCAACAAGGACTTTTCATTTTTTGTTAATTCTTGCAACCCCTGTGGACAAAAGAAATTAGATTATTGTATTTAATTTTTATTTTTCTTTATAAAACACGGCACATAATGTATCTATCTGTGGCTATGTAAGATAAGTAACTTTAATATGACGGTGGTGAAACAAAGTAAACTTGAACATTTCTGTCATACACCATTACAGGTTTAATGCAATCCTACAGCTAACAGATTAGATTGTTTAGCTAAAGACAGCAAACGATGGCAAAGCAAACATAAAATGTTATGTCATACTGTACGTGAGGTGTTCTACTGCCGATTGGAAAGACAGAAGTATCCGCTGCCATACCACCAGACTACAGGGCAGCTGCTCTCCTCAGGCTGAGAGACTCTTCAGTTCATCCTCAGCAGTCCATCATGACAAACAGCTTTAATTTTTGGAGTTCAACCAGTGAGACTGTTTCATAACCAGTTCCTTGCACTACATTTAAACATAACAGTAACTTTCTTTGATATCCCAGCGTTTTTCCCTGATGTTTATTCAAATGCACTTTTGCACAACACTATAAATATATTCCATTGCCTCGAAAATACTGATAAGCCAAACTGAGCCTTTTCATTCAAATCACAGTCTGTTAGTTAGTGTGTATTCAGCTGTCAGCTAGTGGTAGAAGAGACAGATGAATATGGAAATGCGGAGGTTTTAGGCTTGGCGAGGCAATGTGGGATCACAAAACTCTCCCACCTGTCACAGTGAGCATGATGTTGACATTTCCATCCATCGTGCCTGCTCCGCGGCCCTGTGTGTCTGCTGCTGGGCTGTCAGGCGGGTCAGAGTTTGGATGCACAGCCTCAGAGACTCATGTGAAGGGCACCATCAATGAATTATGCGGAGTCAGAAGCATCTTAAAGGCCATGTTGTTTGAAGAGAAGAAGAAAAAGGTCAGCTTCCATCACTGTTTGAGAGGCACCCAGCCAGGAGTTGAGTCGGCACATTGAACACAACGTCCACTTGAATGTCACAAGGTGGCCTGGAGTTTTTCTCCTCTTAGACGAACCTTCAGTGTAATGGGGCGATCGTATTCTTCTGGAGAAACTAGATTTGCTGCCATTGAGTGCATGATTCTAAGGGGGAGCGTGAGAGTATGTGGGAAGTCAGTTTGTGGCAAATAACACAAGCTATGCAACCTGTCATCTTCTCTTCCGATCACCAGAACAAAATGACTCAGAACCAATGATGCAAATGTTGCTAACCCTAGAGTAGAGGCACTTAATAAGAGCTTTGCAAAACCTGGTTGCTGCATCTGAAGGCTGACATTTCCTGACAGATGTGTTCTACTTGTACACTGTTATATTATATTTTAGTGTTATATAGCTTAATTTTGGAAACAGACCTCCACTGATTTAACATCTTACTTAACGCTGTGCGATTTATGCTGGACAGTATAGAAAAAGGATAAAAAAAGATGTAGCAAAGCCAGAGATATCTGATTTTTATTACTCAAAATGCAAAGTGTTGATGATGAATTGAGGAGCCTCTCAGCCTGGGGAATAAAGCAGCTCCGTAGTCTGGTGGTACGGCAGCGGATACTTTTACATCTTTTGCCAGATGGCAGCAGGGTGAACAGAACGTGGCTGGGTGGGTGTTGTCTTTTTGTATCCTTTAGGCTCTTTGCAGACATCTCACTTCATCGATGTCGCTGATGCTCTGTAGATGGTACCAGTGACAACATTAGACATTAAACAGGGTGTGTGTGCTCGTGCACAAGACAGGGGGCTGGGAGAGGTGTGGGAATGCCATAAAGTGAGCAATCGGACTGGCACGCGAAATGAAGATGGAGAGATGGCCGAAAACTGCTTTACTTACTGTAGTTTTGTTCACACACAGTTCTGCTGGGCAATGAGGGACTTCTACCAACATTACAGAGGCACCAACTCTTACTTTATCTCCATCTAAAGTGGTAGCTTACTTTGCTTTACTTTCGGTTTGTTTCCAATCTGTCTGATGGTGTTACTTGTCCTGTATGACATCACTGTGGAGCTGCTGCCATGTTCCTGGTTTCAGCAGTATGTTGTAGTGAAATGGAACTGTCCTTCAATTGGAGCAACCAGTTCACTCAGTCTTCATACTCTGATTACTTTGACATTTATGAAGAGTAAATGTATAGCAGAGTACACACAGGGACGTGAAAGACATCATGTTAGTTTAGTACTTCATCTTCACAGCCAACCAACCAAATTCCTCTACAATAGTTACTTGATAGTGTCAAGTAGGCTGAAGCACCATTCACATGGATGAATATTGCATGTGCCTTTTGCCATGTGGTGATTTCAACCCTGTCCAGAGAACATGTATGATTTTTCTTTCCTTTCCCCAGTGTTGATTACAGCTGCAAACACTTTATATCTTTCAGCGCAGACGTTAGCTCTCGATAATGAATGTCCTGTCTTGTCAGACACATTATCCTGTAAGGTGGATTTCTGATTGTTGGTGCACAAGTGGTCCTCTTCTCTGTTTTTGATCAGTTTGTGTTTTATTTGGTGTACAGCAACAATTTGTGGTAATTTGTATGCTAATTTGTATCCTGATGGATTTCCACCCACATGCAGTCCACAGAGAGAAGAAAAACCTGCAGCACTTTTCTTCACAATCCTCTGCTCATCACTAATGAGCCCATTAACAATTTAGCATTGAATCAGGCTCCTGTGGAAAATGGATGGATAAATAAATCTGAAAACGTTTTCCCCTTCTCCGCTTGTTTGTTAAACCGGATTTCTTTACTTGGGTGACTATCCCTTGGATACCACACCTCCACAGTGTTATAATCCTTGACAGCATTAAGGCTGTGCCACTTCCTGGGCTTATCACTATTCCTTCAGAGGGTGCACGTCCGGGAGAACATGGCGTATATACACATTTTCACTTATTCAAGGTATCTGCTTCAGATGATGCTGGTGCCTGCCATAATGAAATAGCTGTTATCCTGAGGCATACAGTCTGGATGTTGTGCTTGTGTTTTTCTTTAGATAGGTGTTAACATGGCTGTATGTGTCTTTATACTCTCTCTCTCTCGCTTTCACACACACACGCACACACACACACACACACACACACACACACACACACACACACACACACACACTCCCTCTGAGAATGTCTGTGTGAATTAAAGTTGTGGTGGATGAGGCCAGGCTCAGGCGAGCTGGTTAACTAGCTGTCACCACACAAAAGATTACATCCACAGGAGGGACTGTATGAATATGGACAGGTCTATTTGCAGGAAATGGCCTGTCAGGCAGGGGTGAGTGTGCTGCTGTACAAGTGTGTGTGTGTTTCTACTTAAAAGACAATGAGCTGCCGCCTTGTATTAGTGTGACTGAAATAGCTGTTCTGTGTTATGAGATATGAGCACTGCCAGATTAACAGCCTTGGATAATATGTTAGCTGATGTTTCTGTGCATAAGGCTTGTTATTTACACCAGCACACTGGCTAAATTTACCTGATCATGATAATCAGATTATAGTCATTAATCAGTTAAAGGCATCACTGTAATTAATATGTTTATGTGTTGCTTATAGGACTGTTTCATTAACATTGCTGTTGCTGTGCAGCAGAGTCTGAATAATGGATATATGCTGCCTCCACATACAGTATGGTGTATATGCCTTAAATCTGACATTCTGCCATGATGCTATCATACTGTATAATCTTGTGGTTATGTTTGTGTGTGTATTGTCAATCTACTGTGCCATTATTTCCCTGATAACTTCAGAAGAACACAAAAAGGCTAAATAATTGCCTTAAAAAGTGGGTGTAAATTTTAAGAAATGTTACTTGAGCAGAGGTAAACAACTTATTTGGTGGGGACTAATTTCAGTGGCAGATTTACTGGCTGTATATCAGGCAGCAGGATAGTGTATGTAGGAACTACAGTGTGTGTGGTCATTGTAATGTGTGAACATGTCACCCAGTGCAATGTTGTGGCTCATTAATTTGTTTTTAATAATTCTTTGGACAACAATGGCACGGAAGAAGAAGATGTATCAGGCTTTGATTCACACAGACAGTACTTGTTAGGGTTAGATATTCATTATTTGGTTGGGTTGAATCTGTTGGCAGGATGAGAAATATAGACTTTAACCTTTTTGGAGTGAAGGTTTAATTAAATTGTGTCAACAAATCACCATGTGCAAGAAGATCAGCAGATAGACATTTATTCCTGCAACTTTCTCTGAACATATTTATACAAAATTGTTTAAGTGCAAAATGCCAAAATACAATAATAAAGAGAGGAGCTATAAGAAAACAAAGACATTAACTCATGTGTAGACTAGGGATACACTGTATACTGGCAATCTATTTGTCATTTGAGTAACGATGTGTACTGCTCGTTGATGGGTACCTTCTGTCAGATAGCCTGCAACCTTAACCTTATGGTTGAACCATTGCTTTAAGGTGCACCATGGTGGTTCTATGAGACTCATCCTGGATCTGAAAAGCAAATAATGAAACCAGCTTTAAAGCCTCAATTATTACAAGTGTACTTTTTTTTTTTAATGCATAACCTCTGTGTTTCCTGATTTTACCTTCTTGGTGTTCAGTGACAGACAAAGACTTGCAGATCTCACACTGCCATCCCTTGAACCAAAACCTAATTGATAAGAAAAGAAGGTCTATTTGAAAGGAAACTCCAACGGACAAAAACTGAAAAAGAAAGAGGAAATAGCGCCCTTCATTAACAAATGTAAAGAGACAAAGCCATCTTGAGTTTGAGTTTTGACCCTTTCAGGTTCCTGTAGTTGCATAATAAAGTCAGCAGCTTGTTTCCAGAGCATATGAAACACTGTAAATGACAGCAGACATGTTGTTCTGTGTTAAGTATGAAATTAAAACGGATCATTTGTAGAGATAGTTTTACGACAGTCACAATGCCAACTTCCATTAGCATGTAAACGGGAATTCCCATTATGTCTTAGCATTGAGCTAATGGACGATATACCTACAGTATAATGTTATACTTACCATTGAGCTGAGCACTTGGTCCTTGCCATACTAACTCAAATCAAAGGCAGAGCAGAGTGACTTTGAATACCTTAAAGCCTATAGCTTAATTTTGACTTGGAGAACAGTAACAGCTGGCATGTTTGGTAAATTACAGTAACACAGAACACAACAAATGCTACAGCAAACTGTCTATGAATTGTTTGTTATCTAACCATATTAAACAGGCCTTACCCTAAATAGTGTTGCAGTGGCAGATGATGGTTGATGGCCCATGTGGTGCAAAATGCCTTGAGCAGAAGTGTGACTAAAATCATAGACCTCCACATGAGTACAATTTTAGAGACTTTACTCATTTTCATTTTCATTCACAGCTGATTTTATTCCAACAACCTCAAAGTTAAATTCAGTTAATAAATAATTGAGATGTTGAAATCAGCTCAATGGGATTCCAAACTTCACATAGTCTTTTTTTTTATTATGCGAAGACTGCTATTATTTATTTATTAAATGATAATTAATCCCAGTCTCAGTTTTTACAATGCATGATGCTGTGAGGAGCCATTGTAAAAGGGCCCTAGTACAGGAGAACATACACCATCTGAGCATTGTGCTGCACAGAACAACTCTGAAAGGGTTCAGTGCAGCAGAAGGGCCCTGCAATGTGCACATAACCATTTTCTCTCTATGGAGACCCTGTTTATTTAGAGTGTATTCCTGCTATGAAGAGTAAGCCAGTGCACATGTGAGCTGATCTTCCCTCAGGAGAGAGCAAGAGGCTGCTGGGGAGATAAATAATGCCATTCACCAACAGCCGCTGTGTCGGTGACATGAGCATCCATCTGCTGAAACCCAGACAGGATAGACGGGGCTTACTGAACACATTCCACTAGGTCGCAGTGGGAGACAGCTGATCCACTTGGCTCTGGTTCTGATCCGTTTGACCCCTGCCTGGAGGTGACCCCAATCTGCTTGGCTATGGCAGGGTTGGAGAGCAGCTCGGGGTGGGACTGGGATTTTCAGAGCAGAGAGGAGATGAAGGCTGGGGTCAGCTTTAGGACAAAGACAGAGAAGAGAGGTAGGAATGTGGAAGGCAGGGACGGGATACAGCTGGGACTGGGGTCAATGCTGATACTTAACAATGGATTTAGGGATTGATCTCTGAAGGAAGAAACTCAATTTACAAGCTCCCCAAAGGTGTCTAGAGTCCTGAGGAACAGAACAGAAACTGCTGCAACCACTAAGCTTCAGTTGTCTTACCTTAATACTAACACCAATGGTTATTTGGATAAAAAGTTATATAAATGCTTATCGTCACCTATATATTCATTGCCATGCTGACCAAGCCATAGACACACCATCAGTGTCTGGTGGGATTGGTTGGACGGTAGGATTTTTTTCTTCAGACTTTTTTATATTGTAACCTCCGCCAGGGAGGTTATGTTTTCACTCATGGTCGGTTGGTTTGTCAGCAGGATTAAACTGAACAGATTTCCACGAAACTTGGATGGAGGATGGCTCTCAGCCCAGAGCAGACCCCATTAACCTTTGTTGCAGATTCGGATAAAGGGATGGAGCCAGGGTTTTTATTTCTCACTGTCTTTAAGTGAGGTTTTCAACATTTTTGTTAATTTCTCAGGGAAAAATGCCTGATGAGAAAAAAACATGTATATCGGTGGCTATGAGTGGGTACAATTTGATGCAGATCCAAATAAAAATCCAGAGCCAGTGGATTTAAACATGGTTCTTTTCATATTGGATCAGGCTTGATGGATTTAATGGGGACTGTTACACCTTGCCGGAGGTATGCACTCTACTTACTGCCATTCTAGTTAATGTTATTAGTTACACCTGTGCTCTCCCAGCAATAACAGGTCAAAATGGCTGTCATTTAAAAGCGCTATATCTTTCTCCACTGTGGCATTTTGTTAGGTTACAACACTTTAAAGGGTGATTTTGCTGATTTTACATGTGATTCTCAATTAAATAGTCAATTGTTAATACTGCTCAGCCTGTGGAAACAGTTACATAATATGTTCTGTGGCTCTGGAGGATAGGCGCAGGGAATCTGTAAGAAAACATGCTTTCAAGTTGCAAATGGTTAATGCAGGATAAAGCTTCTTTAGTGATTTACACAAACTATAGTCTGACTCAGCTTAAGCCAATAAGGCGACCATCTCATGCAGTATTTTCCCCCCTTTCACCATCTACGTGTTACTATTGACAAAATCCCTACTGCTATGGAAAAAGACAACAACCCTCTGAGCTAGCAACCTACACAATGAACTTGACAAGTTACCTACCGCTAACCTGGTCACTAAACAAGCTAGCAGCTCCTACCTTTTCTTTTGTGGGCACTGTAACTATTTAGCGGGGGCACAATCGCTGTATCTGGGTTTAGCGCCACCCAAGGCGATTGTGATTGGTTTAAAGTATTACAACCACGCCTGAGCATTTTTACACTGTAGCAGAATGAAAATTGCTGCAGCCAGGCCTTTCTCCAGCACTGACACAGCACTCTGGACATACTGTAGGTCTGGCTATGCAAGACTACCCGTACTAGAGACGGATGATGGATTAATGGCATATTGACACAATTGTGAGAATGAGAAAACAGTTGTGCAGAATATTAGGAAATAATGCATTGATTATTTTTTTTTTTTTTATTTTGTCCCATATTTGTTGCAGACTGACTTGAGGATTGGAAATCATCTGCATCACATTGTTCATTCTGAAGCTTCTTCTGTCAGCTGTGCTGTTCACTGTGATGACTCTGTCTGACCTGCTGTCAGTGCACTGACTACTCAGATCCCTCTAATCTCCTCATTCTCTCTCTGGCAACATAAATATAATTAGGGGTCCCGGTATGAAGGTCAGATGTAGTGTTTGTGTCTGGCTGGCTGGGTGGTCTGTAACTGAGCTGGTGGTAGTCAGAGTATGTATGTCCAGCAGAATACGCATGCACAGCTCAAGGTCATGACCTGTGATCTCACAGGAATTCCCCCGTCGCACAGCTCTCTCTCTGATGGGTCGTCCTCTCTACACACCATCCATACACCACACATGTTGTGAGATGAATACTGACCCAGCCCTGCCCTCCTTGATGGATTTCCATGCCCTCCCTGACAAGATGCTGTGCATGCATATGTCCATCGCTCTGTCTGTGCTGGATTTGGAATTCACTGTCACTGCTTATAGATTTTTCCATGCAGGATATGGAGAGAGGAGAAAAAGAAACAACAGCATCAGTCATTTGTTCAAAAGTCGAACATAGCGTCGCTTTACATTTAACTAACAAAAACCATTCACAATAGCACCGAGTGTTGCTACTAATCCATGGGTATGAGGTGAAGATGTACTGTATTTAGTTAATTAGTCTATAGAACAATCAGTTATAACAAAAAGAAATTAAAAAAAATAATAACATAATAAATAATTAGGATCACACAAAGAAATTATAGAACACTGTGTTAACTTGGTGATGAGCTGACTTCTCCTCAGTTTATCTGTCACACTGAGTCTTGACTGTCGTTGGCACACTCTAAATATCTTCCTTATCGCTCCATGTGTCGTCTCACTGCAACAGACAAGGAATACATCTAAATAAATCTTGCTAACGCTACGTTACCACCAGCTCTCTGAGAGGCTCTAACTGGTGCAACTGTGTGATAATATTTAACGTTATACATGCAGCATTTCCTTTCAGTGAAACTAATGTACTGCAAATAAACATTGTACATTATCTAAGTTTTGTACCATCAGCAGCAGAGGGAGGATATATTACAGTCGGTTGTACAGTAATCTTTAACGTTACTCTGACCTGTCCAGCAGAGAGCAGGTAACTTCAGGTTAATCTGCAAACATTTCTCCATCATCAGAAATTTCCATCTTGGAAAGGACACTCCAGTGTTTTAGAGAACAGAGTTTCCGTTTCTTCAACAACGATTCACGCTCCTGTGATTTTCTTGTACACAATAAATATGATCTGCCATCTTTTATCAGATTGTGCTTTCAAACTGCTCACAATACAGATAGTTTGGCAGGAAACAGCAGCCACTCGCTCTTCTTCGTCTTCCAACCGGTGCATTTCAGGCAACCACCCACTAAATTTAAAAACATGAAGGGCCCTCACTAGTGCCAGGTTTGTCTGTTCTGGGCTACTGTAGAAACATGGCGGTGCAACATGGCAATCTCCATGGACTTGGACCCTTACCCTGAACTTATGAATATTGTATTCCATTTCTGCCAATTCTGTTCTGCTAGATGCTGCCACATATTACACACTGTACCTTTAAGAAGTAATATTCAGTTCTGATTCTTTAATTTTCATGTGCTCATCTTCTCTGTAACTATTTTTAGACATATCTTCCCAATATCAGAGGACAGAATGTCATTGAACAAGTGAATAGTTTTTTGTTAGTTTTATTATGTTGGTTGTCTTTATGTTGTACCAACAGTTTCAATCTACAAAGCTTTGGACACAAAACGTTTTATTCCAGAGATGTACGGTTCATTTTCTTTTTCAGAGATCTTTTATTGTTTTGATTGGAAAGAGAGTTTACTCTGGACAGATTTTAGAAACCAAACTTTTAACAAACTGAGTTTCTATCTTTTGTTATTGTTGAATCACTGAAGGGTGGTATATTATTTGTTTAACTCAAGAACCTTAACCCTAACCTGCAAAAAGCACCTGGATACAGTCAAGCTCTTGTTGTAAAATACTATCTTTTTTAAAGAAGAATAATAAAATGTAAATGACAGTTGTCAGGGCATAAAAACAATGATCTGTTGACCTTTCCAGTTAACAAAGTAGTAAACAAAAGGAAAGAAAAGTATAAAAAGTATAAATAAAGCTGAAATTATTAGAAAGTAAGCTGCTCTCCTGGATAAAGATGTGAATATAAGGATAAAATGTTGCAGATGCATTTAACATTATGTTATTGATCTGTGTCTGGAAAAATACACAGTTGTTGTCCAGTATGCACTGATGGATGAACATATGGATATTATAATGCAGTATGAGATGCTTGGGGTAATTTAGAATTGTTAAAGTCCCGGTCAAGTTTACTGTTTCAGTGAACTGATGTAGTTTTATACAATCAAAGTCAAACAAAGTTTATTGTTAAACTGTACAGTATTCTTCCTCCATTATATATTTTTGTGTTTTTTATAACCACATTTGAGGGATTATTGAAAAAAATGTGTGATATCTTTCAAATGAAAACCATGTTTGCCATCATATTTATCCTACTTTACACGTTCATAGGCAAGACACTTGCTAACTTCTTTCACTGAAATACACCTTTAATTTATTCTATGGGGCAAAAAGATGATATTTTGCAGAGATTAGCTCAAATTGACATTTCAAAATATGAAGTGTGACTCACTTGAAACCATGTGTGCCATTATATGTACAGTACTGTACACTGTACAGACAGGATATGCACTTGAAAAAGCTTCTTGTAGTATCAAAAATCGACCACCACTCGGTCTCTAATTGTGTGTTTACAGGTAAGAATTTAGTTGCATCAGCATGAAGAGTTTTGCATATTGACACTCTGTGACAGGTCAGGACTGCAGACATCTTTACCTGCTGCATATTTTGTTGGCTTTGACCTTCAGTCTGGTCTTCAAGTGGTAAACATGATCACTAGGACTGAGGTCAAGTGACTGACTAAACACTTTATACTTGGCATCATAAGGTTATTACAAGTCAAATGTGTTGAATAGCAGAGCAAAACATCCAAAACCACTGTCTAATCTGATACAGTGGGTTGATGGTTTCCTTCAGAGCTTGCAGTGATGTTTCAGCTCATTTCCTACACCCCCAGAAAAACTGCCGTACCCCGTCTGATGTCCTCATAAGGACTTTGACATTTACACCCAGCCCCAAACCCAGCCTCCACCCATGACTCCCTGTCTTCACTTCAAAGGCCACTGAATCTTTCCATCAATTATGCAGGCCGATTCCAGCTCTGTGGACCAGATTGAGATCCACTCACATGTCCCCTCATCCCCTCATGTCACCCCTGCATCACTCCCACAACCTTTCTTCATAACTTGCCCACCCCTCTCTGCAGAAGACTCATCTGTCCCGTCATCACACTGCTCATTCAAGCTGGAAGGTGCAACGCTGCATTGGAGAGCTGGCCAACTCTCCTCATCAGTGACCTCAGTCTCCATTACTCCTCCTGTCTTTGGTTCACCTCCATGTGAACAAAGTGTTATTTTTGGTGTTAAAGTAGATCTGCCTTTGACAATAATCCACAGACACACTCTTACAGTATGAGCAAACAGAGACCGGTATTCAGGGAAAGAGAACATGCAAATACAGTCAGTCCTCACAGACTTGGTCTATAACATCGGGACTTCTTTTAAATGAAGTTCAGTATTTGAGTTTGCAAATGAAACTCTTTGCTGTGACTTCTTATTAAAGTCTCACTGAGGCTGGGCTCCTGGTGCTTTACTGCCCTCTAGTGGCATTGTTTTGTTATTACATTACTAATTGTAACTGACTAACATCTCAGGCCAACACAAGTTGAACAAGCCTCTGACCTTTTGTAAATTCCTCTGGCTTTCATTACATTTTCAAATTTCCATGTGGTCCACATTATGTTGTGTTTTCTGACTTGCTTTGTCAAGAAAACATACCCTGTGATTCCTTCGACCTCTGCTTTCATTCTTCTTTTTATTTGTCAGTCAAGGAGAGCCATCTGAAACAAATATATCCCAATAATCCCACAACACACATCCACCCATTGTTTGCATGCATTGTGCTCGAACGTGCTGTAGAAATCCAGCAGTTCCCTCCCTGGGCAGCTCCTCTACTGTAGGAGTGTGCTGCAGATCAGAGACAACTGGGCAATCTGGAAACTATTATGCTGCTTAGCTGTGATGGATCATGTGGAAGGCATGTCCGCTGCTCTGGGTTTTGTCATCATAAACCTCAGCTGTGTGCGTGAGAACTCAGCCAGCCTCTCCATAAAAGATGCACTAATCATTTCTGTTGGACTTGGAATGTCTTTACACTGGAAGTTCAAGTTTGTCATTTAGCCAACCATGTTGCAGTCTCTCTGTCTCTCTCTTAGCACTGTACTTTTCTGCTCTTTTATGCTAGCCATTGGAATTTTAATCTAAATAAATTATAATTATGATAAAATAAATACAATCCAATTTGTTTTTGATTAATTGATGCTGTGATCTTTTTTTAATAATTATTTTGTCTCCCTCCTCAGTGTTAATTGGTCATCACTGATATCTGTTAATGATCGCTCTGATGTGTTAGCTTCTCATGCTAACTCCCCCAAAACGATTGTCCACTAAACCAGAAAGGCACAGATGGAACATGGGTGTCTACTGATAGGAAAACTGCTGGAGTTTATCTGAGAAGCTTATCTTCACTTTCTCCATTCTGTGTTTTTTCAGGTCATCGGCACTCCGTCTGAGGATTCCTGGCCTGGCGTAAACTCTTTGCCTCACTTCAAACCAGGTGAGACCTTTCATAATGTTACACACAATGACAGTTTCCTTTCTAACTTCTTTAATCCGCACTGATCTGAATCATAGTTTAGCCTAGACCAAAATAAAGAACAAGGCGTAGGCTAAATGGTTAGCGTGAAGCCCATTTTAGTAAACTTAAACATATTATATAGTTGTATGATAGTCAAACTTGAGAAATGATAAAGCATCAGCATGGAGTCAGCTTTTACTCAACATATTATACAGTTTGATAAAGTGTGGACATGGAGCCTTGTGTCTTTAAACATTTATGACAAGATAAATCTGAGCTAAAAGCCAACAACATTGTAGCCTATATGGTAAAATGTTAGCATGGAGCCTATTTTTATTGAACATAATGTATGCTCGATGATGAGGTCGGCTGGCACTCATTATTTGGTATGATATGGTCTGATGATAGCATGGATTACTTTATCAATGCTATCATATACATGGGCGGAGCCTGTTATGATGCTATTGATGCTAGTCACTCAACACGTTTACGAGCATGCTAACATTGAGCACCAGAGCTAGTGATCTACCAGGATGTGTTAATACACTCAGTACCCTCAACCTGACCATATATATGAACCAATAGGAAAGCTACAGTAACTGTACTCCATTACTGCAGCAGCAGCAACAGCAGCAGCAGCAGAAGTGGGGGTGGCAGCTCTGCCAGGGCAGCCATGCCCTCTGGGAGCTCATTAGGGCTTTTTAGAAGGAACATGAATAGAGGGACTGCAGATTAGTGTTAGCTTATGGAGGGAAGAAGAGCTGGAGTGGAGGAGAGGGGACAGGCGAAGATGGACATAAAGAGGGTGAGAGTGATGGTCCGGGGCAGTGAGGCATCACAGAGCTGTGTGACCCAGCCTCCCATCTCCAGTGGCCAATTAGGGACCAACTGGGGTGACTCTCATTGTCACATGTACACACAATACATACAAATGTAATCTCTCATCCTGTGGCCATGGCGACAGTTGGCTCTTGTTTACCTCTCACACACTGTGTTGAACAGCTGTGCAGCTGTCTTAGCCACGCAAACACACACACACACGCACACACACAGGCAGCTTTGCCTGGTTCTAGCCTCCGAGCGCTGCATCTGTTCATGTGATGTGTGCAGATGATGTTATGGCTGCACTTTAAACAAAGGCAGGAGGAGTGAGATGTTACCACAGATGATCTGGTAAAACTTGGTGGTGCTGATAAAACATCTGAAAGCCTCAGCATGACAGAAGCACAGTCACAGTGTGCATTCATTATAAGTCAACACATGCACATTATGAAGGATGACTTTTTTGCAATGATCAAATGGGAGGCAAAAATAATCACCTCACGTGTAGTGGAATATTGATCTGCTGGTAATGCACAGCAATGCACTTGAAGTTGAACCCAGATTGAAAGAAGCTCTTCTGAAGATTACATCATCGTAGGGATAAAGTTCATTCAGAGTTCATTTAAAATGAGTCTGAAAATCTGATGAATAATTATTTATTCAAAGAGTAATGATGTCTGAGGAAACCCAGCATTCAAAGCAAATCAAAGGTTTAGAGCAGAGATGCCAAACGTGCGGCCCGCGGGCCTGAGCTGATCTGCAGTAAGACTCAGTCTGGCCCACCAGATGTTTCAAGGGAAAAAAATAATAATAAAAATGTTTGTTTTTTTCAATGAATGTTTATGCTGTTTTATTTTTTGTTAAGTAAAATACATTTCACCACATTTCACATGTAAAATGCAGTGATGCATGCATTAATCTTATAACTGTCCTTTTTCAGTAACTTCTAACAGAGCTTGTTAGTGAACACAGGAAAAAGACAGACTGTTCAGTTGTTCTGATATTAGTTTTACAAATGAGATTACTGTCAAAACTGCATGTTAATGTGAGGATTTCACTGGATGGATAATATTCTTTGTAAAACTAAATAATTTGTTGAATCAAAGTCCTTGATGAGATCTTTGCAATATTCCAATGATCTTATATTTATTGTCTCAATAAAACAAAAACAAAAAAACAGTAACATAGTTTCGACCTTTTTCACATACATGTATAATAAATGTAGAATAATAGAATAAAATCCAGTTTGCTGCAGAGGTACCAGTAAGCAGCAGATGGCAGTATTGCATCAGTGTGGAACACCTCCTGGTGGTTGTTTCCGCAGCGCTGATCTCTGAGCTGACTGCTATCTGCACATTTTTCCAAAACACTGTGGCTGTATCACTTTCCTGGTTATGATTCATTACATTTTTACCATTTTATTCAACATCCATAATAATTTCTGACTTTTTTTCTTTTTTTCAGCCCAACCTTTACAGTGCATTAAGTCTGGATTTAAGACATGACAGTGTGGCTTTACTTCAGAGTAGAGACGCCACTTATTTTTCACATTTTTGTGGTTATGAAAAGCTTCCACAGATATTTCCTCATTTCCAGCCATCTCTCTCTCTCATGGCTCTCTCCCCCTATTCCACTGTCTACTTATTGATATTCTAAGTCGGGCTTCCACACTGCATTCTGCACAAATGTACCTTTAAACTGATTCTTTATTATCACCGTTTGCTAAAGCAGGAAAAGAGTTTCTCTTAATGATCATTTATGTTTCTCGGTCGTATTTCACACGACTGAAGAGAAACCTGCATACACACAGTATAAGCCAAGATATCATAGACTAGTGCCCGATTAGATGAGATCAGAATGTTTTTTTTGTAACCATTCCAGTTGAAACTAGTTGTCGAGAATTAGTTTCTCCAAACTCAGCTTGAGCATGTGGTGAAAATTAATTGGTTAAATAGGACAATGCCACCTTTTCAGATTAGGTATAATGTTGAGTTGTGAATGTATCTCCTGTTATAGACTGTGTTGTACTCAACAGAGTCAAGATGCTTTAAAGGTCCCATATTATGCTCATTTTCATGTAAAAATTTTGGTTTGGGTGTCTGCTAGAAAATATTAACATGCTTTAATGTTCAGAAAACACATGTTTTTTCTCATTGCTGGAGCCCCTCTGTGCACCCTCTGTCTGAACACTCTATTTTAGTGCCTGTATCTTTAAGGACCCCCCTCCCGAAAAGCCCAGTCTTCTCTGATTGGTCATCTCCACAGGCCTGAGCAGGCACCACTCACCATATTTCCACATCAGCTGGCTTTGCGACCACAGCCGTGCTTGAGGCATTGGGTTACTCTATAGTTGTGACTTCACAACCTTCCTGAGTCCTGATGGCTCGTTTGAAGGCATCATTTCTGCATTCCTGCGTGTATTGTACATTATAATACTTTGAAAGTATTTATATAGTACATAGACCTGCTTTATAATCAAATATCAAATCAAATTTTCAACTATTTTAATTTGGGATCCCCAGGTGCTGGAATATGGACTGTAGGCAGGATACTCTTCAGTGACCTTGAAACTAGAGCTTACGTTGTGTTTTGTTAGAATTTAAAACACGTTCATGTTTATCATGTCTATTCAAGCGTATCATCACTTTTCCTCCGACCTCCACTCATCTATTTCTGGGTACTCTGGCTGGCAGCCGTTAAACTGTGGCCAGTTCAGACCAGCCCTGGCACTGAACTGGGTGGCTGGACTCACTGCTGGCTAGCTGGCAGGCTGAAGACTGGAACTGTAAGACAGTTGGGTGGTTGGCTATAGGATTAGCTGGCAGTGTGGGAGGCGGGCTAGCTCGCTGGGTGGCTGGCTAGCTTGTGTGGTAGCCGGTCAGTTGGCAGCTCAGACTGACTGTGTGTCCACATGGCAGTTTTGGCTGAGATTAAGAGAACAGTGCAGAGCCTCAAACACTCATAACATAACAAACATAGCTGTGGAAATATGGAGAGACTGTCTCACCAAACTATTCTCAAAATTATGACAATTTAATGTGGTCTGGCTTTGGAGCAGAAGTACATAGCTCATACATTATTTCTCAACAGCATTTCTGAAGTGATATGAGCCACTCCTTAATCTGGCAAACTCGTATACAAAACAACATGCATTGCAATAAAATTTAAAGTTTTGTAATTGGTTTGCATGTAGTCTCATAGTCGTCTTTATAAACAAGTGTGGTTGACACAGCCTACAAACATGTTCATATACCAAGGTAGGAAAAGTATACATGTAATCAATTCCATTCATTATGGCTACATTCCTCTAAACTGAACTGTGCGTAACAAACCTTTACAAATCAGTCCGTTTCCTGTCATGATGCTGTAAGAAGGAACATGCATATATTGTGGAGGGACAGCAGGGACAGTAGGGACAGCTCGGTTTTGCATAACAACATAATTTTTTAGGTTTTTAACAGGATTGATTTCTTTTAATGCAAAACACCTCTGTGGTGAGTTTACGCCATGATCTTTTGTCCATATAGTGGTGATTTTTTGGTTTTTATGAACAATAATAAAAAAAATCCTGTAAGATCAGGTTATGTTGGTGCTACTTTATAGCCCACTCTATTTTTAATTGTCTTGTGAATTCTAAAATAAAGTATTCAAACAATGAAAGAGACCGAAGTAGTGGGCAGCACAATTAAAAGGCATAGGAGCAATGGAATCACCTGCACTGTAAGAGCTGAAAACACTGCTCTCATATATTTCAGATTAAAAGCCTTCAGGGAATGGGAGGGATGTGCCCTCTGAGCCTCCGGAAGCATTTATGCTGAAAGCTTACAGTGACAACTTGTAAACAAGCGCAAAATAGATCATGTTTATTGTTTCTCTTTTGAAATTTAGTATCTAACCAAGACGTATCACAGATCAACGCACACACACACACACACACACACACACACACTCCTTTATCAACAGTCAACCCTCATTCTACGCTGCCCAAGTATGGACCTCTGTTTCTCGTCATTTTGATGAAACAAAACTGAATATTTACTTTAAAGCTCTTCCCCCATAATATTTATGCAAATGTTATTTTTTTAAAGAAATTGCTACACACACACACACACACGTAGCACAATGCCTCCTACTATGTAGTTTAGATATTTTGTCATTTATCAGATTTTTGTTTCTTAGAACTATATAGGCCGTATATGTTTTTTAGACGTAATCAGCCTTAAGCAGTATAAGTATTTAAGAACAGTGTGTCATGTGTGTAACTTTATCGTGATGAGAAACATGTACATGAGCTCAATAACTGAACTCTTGGTTTGTTGTCATCTATCCACAGACCGCTTTACAGTGTACAGCGCTAAGAAGCTCCGACAAGCGTGGAATAAGTAAGTGAACTGTTCAAATATGTGTTTTGTGTGTGTGTGTGTGTGTGTGTGTGTGTGTGTGTGTGTGTGTGTGTGTAAATGTATAGTGTTATGTCAGAGGGTGTCGTCACTGATGGACACACTGTACTGTGTATGGTATCCTATCCTTTCTTTAACTCCCGCAGGTAGTGAAGAGACTGTCACTGCAGCTTACACACTGTTACACACTTTCTGTTACTCACGTGCTCTTCCTCTAGCCTCCACCCTTCCTGTAGCATGTGTGTGTGTGATTCTGCTCTGGGACATGAAGCACATATGGCAGGGAAAGGGCATGGTGGCACCGTCAGGGCTCCCCCCAGATGTGTGCCACTGTTTGCCCCAGGCATACATCTGGAGGAGAGAGCACAGAGGGCAAAGGGGAGTTTGTCTCTTTTCCTCGGGGAATTTTAAAGCAGCACCAGGCAAGTGATTTATGTAAAACTCCAGCTGTCTAATCAGCTGGAATTGCAAAGTATAGTTGCTTCAGCACAGATCTATTCCCGCTAACTAAAGCCCACATCACACGGAACTTCTAATGCCTGGCTTCATCCTGTGATTAATAATAATTACATAGGTCATTGGTGTGCTCTATCCCAGGAGAACATGGGAAGAGTCTTCTGTGAAGAATTATTCCCAGAATAAGTGACTGTAATGTGGCAGAAATCCAATCTATGTATGAATCAGCATGTCGGTAATTTTGGGTTGAACTTTTTCTGTCCCAGGTCAAGAATTTGGAGCCCAGTGGAAATGATTAGAGTTTTGATAACATTTTCGGCAACAATACTTTTGGCTCAGTGCGTTTGAATGGAAGACTGTAATTATCCTGGACAAATTAGCCTCACCTAACAATAAGGAAATGGCTGTTATGGTAAAAGTAACTGCTAGTAATACAGTTTACTCAGCCAACAAGTTAACACTTTAGCAATAATAACTCAGCCGAGTGTGTTAGGTCAAATACACATCATTCTCTTTCACACTAGACTGCATGAACACTTACTTAAACTAATCTGAAACATATCGGTGTATTGATTAATGTCTATATAAATACATCAGTGCAACATCTGCCTTACAACAAATTGACCAAGTCATTTTAAAATGCTGTGACCATTCATTTTAGAAATTGTGTTCCAGTTGTGATGTGGCAATGACTTTTGTGCCTTGTGTTGATTATTATGATTGCTTAAGTTTCAGTTAAGCCAGTTCATGCATGGCGAAGAGATTTTCAAGCCCTCACCTCTGTCAGTTTCCTTATTTCTTTAGTGGCACAAGCAGATTTATTATAACCTGACACAGCCACACCCTTATCGAAGCCAATCAAGAGAAGAGCAAAAACATGTTTTCCATCAGGAAAAGGCTTCATTGCCTCATCTTTGCTCTTCTTTCAATTAAATATTCTCTCCAGTTCTGATAAAACTGATGCTATGGCTGCTACGCTAATCCCTTAAGGTACCACTATTGTTGCTTTTTCAAAAAGTTGCTTTTCTCACTAATTGTCACACTTAACCAAGCCTGTAGTTGCCAGTAGTTCCTCAAAGGACTCTTATTGGTTCAACCACTGTTTGTTTGGCCACAAGCAAATACTCTGAAGCTTGAAGATGGATTTGAGGGAACATATGATGAAGTGATCTGTCAGGCCCAGCAAGGTAACACTTATTATATTACCAGTGTCGAGGCATTACGCAACATTTATAGGAAATGTAGGTTAAATCTCAACATTAATGATTATCAAAGGTAATTATTAATTAAATTAAATAATAAGATCTTATTTAAATTAGATAGCCTCAGGAGCACAGTGTGTGTGTGTGTGTGTGTGTGTGTGTGTGTGTGTGTGTGTGTGTGTGTGTGTGTGTGTGTGTGTGCGTGCACGCACGCGTGTGTGTCTGTGTCTGTGTGTGTGTGTGTGTGTGTGCGTGCATGTGTTTGTGTGTGTGTTTGTGGAGATACTGAACAGAACTGTGCCGGCCCTGCTCTGACAGCGCTGTCTGCAGCCAGCAGGAGAGGCGCTGTGTGGTGCGCTGTGATTTTATAACTGACCTGAACTACTTTAACTTCCTCTGACTGTGTGTAAATAGAGTCCATTTTGAAAAACCCACAATTAATGACTTCATCTGTGGATCCCAACACTAGTTTTAAATGAACTAGTAATTATTAAGTTCACGGTAACGATTTAATACACGAAGTTGGTCATGGATTTAAGAATAGCGTGTTAAACTAGATGATCTAATGAAGGAGTATGTAAAGTCGTCCATGAGCTCACCTCATGGCCGGAGTGTTGCACAGAAATTAACTACTTGGAAAACTGGTTATTACAAAACAGGTTTTTATGCGTCAGACATCTTTTTGAAAACAGTTGATGCAAAATGAAAGGCAGATTAAAATGAAGTGAGGGGGATTGTCCCTCAGCTCCCTCTCTGTCAGTCCCTGCCCAGTCTCCAGGAAATAAAAATGTGAAGAAAGAAAGTGAGGTGGAATGTTAATGACCGTCACTTCCTCTCTGCTGCCTTTTATCCCAGGCCAGGGAACGATGAATTTGATATGAACTTACACAGTCACTTTGTCTCTGCCCTGAGAGTTGGCTCACCCTCTGCTGCTCTCTTATTTCTGCTCTCAGTCAACATGTACAGTAAATCGCTATATTGATATCAACTCAATGCATAAATACAGAAACATATAGGGTTAGGTCATGTGGATCTACAGTGTTAATATTGCAAGATATGGCATTTTTGAATTTTTTGCATTTCTGATTGTTCTCCCACCTCCTCCTTATGTGGTCACTCTTTGCAGATTTATTTTCAACAGTGAGTTGTGACGGTTTAGAAAGAATCAGACAGTGATGTTGTCCTGCTGATAGACGTCAGGTCGTAGAACACTTTTATACGTTGTTCTAGAGAACATAGAGTAATAACAGATTGTTTCATTTAATTTTGAGCATCTGCTGCCTTCGTTTATCGAGGAAGTTTCACTGAGAGCCAGACTCTCTTCTGCAGAAACAGGCTAATTATACACATTCACACCTGGAAGCTGTTCAGACAACATTCAGCCTGCACAGCTACAGTCTCATCCCCTGGTAGTCTGGGGATTGAACTTCCAGTTACGAGCCTAAAAAGAATAAATATTGGGAAAACAATGAGTACTGTTTTTGATGCACTGGTTAATTTATTGTTCGTTTTGTCATTGATCATTTATGTGAACACATTAAATATTAACCATCAATTAAAAATGCTGGTATCTGGACCGTTCAGCACTGATACAGAAGTTGATAACTACAACAGTTGTGTGCTAAGGCCTGTTCTCCATGTACCAATCAAAGTTGCCCTCATGACACCCTCATTGTCAAATGAGTCAGACACGATGAAAGCTCTTCATAGGATGTCTTCAGACTAAAAACACAACGGCTTTCTTCCAGAACAGCTCCTGGTTGCTGCCCAGCTCACACAAAGAGTTCGGCCAGGTTCTTCTGTAGTGAGCTGATGATACAGGCAGGTGGTTTCCTCTGCCCCACCTCCACCAGGTCCTGCTATAGTTTTCTGATAGAATACCATGAAAAAGCATGCGCCACACACCACTGAAGAAGGAATGCCTCTTACCTGTCATCACCTGAAGCTGTTTGATAGTTTTAGGAGATACTATTGATCCCGCTGCAGATGTGCGATTATTCACTCGGTCTAGCTGACAGCAATAGCAGCAAGGAATGTGCACTCCACTGCACATCATCACTTTGCAAAGGCCAACATGCTCATATCCAGGCATTTTCACATCTACACATATCTACCTGTTTGTCTCTATGCCTGCAGAGAAACTGCAAAGCAAAGCCAAGTCAAGCTAAATTCACCTACAGACACAGCCACTGTTACTGAGAAGATATGGGTTCATTGGGTTTATTGGAGGATTTATTTGCTCCAACAGTGGTAAAGGCTTAGGGGGTACTTCAGTGATCTAGTGTTTCAACTTCATATAGTTGAGGGACTCACACAGGATTAATTAACATTTATTGGAGGTTTTGCTATGAAACTCACTGGTTGCATTCATGCTCCCCAGAAGCTGGACCCTTCCACTGTGGACACCCAATGCTTGTGTTAGCTGAGATTAGCTTTTGGTGGCGGTGCATAAGTTGGAGCACAGCTCATTGCAGTGCATGTTTGGCCTTGTAGTGTAACACGTTGTGCTGATATGAAACATCATCTGAATGAATTGAGCTTGGAGGCTCATTGTTGATCTGCAAATAGCAGCTTGACCAAAGAATCTTAGTTCACCTTGTGCTTACGAGGATTTATGGAACTTTAAGCAATGACAGGAAACTTAACTCAACTGCTTCTGAGAGGTGCTTAGCTGTCTGCAGATGTGACTGTGGTGGCACTGGGGTGCTTCCAGGTGTGAATGTGTGTTCTGTAACATTATGTGAACAGAGTCTGGCTCTGAACAATACTTTCCTGGTTAATTAAAGGGAGATGAGTAGTAATTAAATAATCTGTTATACTGCATTTACCACATGACAGAATTTGAAAGATACCTTGTATAACTAAGCTGATTTTGTTATTCTTATTTTGATTATCCTTAATTGTATTTGTATTTAGTTTCTCTTCTTGTCTATGAACAGAATTAAGAAAACCTCAACTGAAACTGGCTAAAAATCCATCCTTGCTACAGAGCCGCTCTCAACCTTATCCGCACCATGTGTGTGGATAAGGATGGCTTTTTTTTTATATTTAAGAATTTAAATATATGATATTGTTGTTCATTTTATATTTCTGTTTTGTAGTACCCGGTTAAACATCACGGTTCGACTTATGAGGCAAGTGCATGAGCTAGTGGAGAGGTCTCAGTCAGCTCAGACATGGACAATAAAAGGAGGAGGACGCAGAGGGCTGAACAATGACTGAGCTATATATAAATACAAATAGTATATTGGTGAGAAGAGAGCATTGCTGAGTTTTATGGATATGGACAACCGTGTCAAGTTTTTCCACTTTGTGGTACGGGTGAGAAGTCATTCACAATCTGATTTTGCCATGTGGTCATTGTTCCTGGAACAGGAACTCCAACTGACCAGTTGCGTTTTTGTAATGTCATAGCTTAGATTCGGGGAAAAGACACACAGGAGAAGCAATGTGTGGTTAACATTGTGAAAGGGTCTATTTTAATCCAAACCATTATTTTTTGTACAATTCCTTTTTCCCATTTTTGTAGCCTAAACCTAAACTGCAACAGAACACTGACACAATGGAAGATAATAAATACTTGGTTTAAAAATAACAATCCAGTTGCATTGATGCACCTGGAGCAACCTTAATCAGCTAGTTAACATGAATACAATGAATTATGATCTATGAACAACTCCAACACAGTGATATCAGATAAGCCAAGAAGTAACCATGGTATCACTTTGAAAATATTGAATAGCTGAACAAACTGTCTATCTCCTGCTTCAAACTAAAGCTCAGCACTGGCCTCAGAAAGCCATGTGATTAAAGCAGTAATCTAGGAGGCCTTGTGCCATCAGTATAGTTTCACACACTAGTTTTAAACTTTGCAGTAGAGTTACACAGAGTGTATGAGCTGTATGAGAAAGAGGCGAGAGGAGGCCCTGATGGACTTCATTAACTTTATCTCTGCCTCTTTGCTGAGTGGCGTTGATGAGTTGAACAGAGATTTATCCTCCCTCTGTCTCTCTGCTGATAAGTCGAGTTGAGATCCCTATTGAGAGCCATGGGAGTGGCTGTCAGAGTGCTTGACTAGGGAGCCAACCATGAGAAGCCTGCAGAACATGAGAGGCACTCTGAGCAGTGCGAGCGGCAGGCCAACGAGCTGCGCTGAATAACATCATGTTTATTTAATGCAGTGGATGCCTAATTACTGACTGAATTTGTTGCTCTTCATTTATTTTCATTCTCTTCTCCCCCTCAGCGCTGCTAGGTAGGGCTGGTTCAGGAGTTCAGTGACTCCCAGTACGAGCACACACCCAGACACATAATCACACACACACACACACACACACACACACACACACACACACACACACACTCACATCAAGTCTGCTTGCATCTTAGATCCTGCTTTAATGAACACTGTTCGTTTCTCACGGTGACCCAGTCACCATGTACGAGGCGAGCTCAAAAGAGAAAGGTGTAAGAATGTGTGTGTGTGCTCTTTTGCCTACAGTGTGTGTGTGTGTGTGTGTGTGTGTGTGTCTAAGAAGAGTTTTTCCTCTTGAGTCAGCACACCTTCAGCATAATTAAAATGCTTATTTTCTGTTGTCAGCAGCTCTGTGAATTGGAGGAAAAGTGAGTTGCTCTCTCAGAGGGATGAATGAATGCTGGGCCTGATGGGTAACTGTAGTTTATTTGGCTGAAACACAAGTGGTTGGTTTCTTGGGTCTGAATAGGTTGACTGCCTGTTTTCTAATGTATCTCTGTATATACTGTATATGTATGTTTCTGTGGTCGCGCTCTCTGATTACATGTGTTTCTGTGTGTCAGGTTGGGCTATGTGGACCATGCTGAGGAGTTGGCGTCCAGGTTCCTCCAGTGCTTCCCAAAGAACCGGCTGTCAGCCCAGGCAGCGCTGAACCACGAATACTTCAGTAACCTTCCCCCACGGCTCTGGGAGCTGCAGGACAGTACGTTACACAACACACCCGTTACTGTAGCTCTGACATCATTTGTCTATGCAGACAACTCACACTTGAGAGGTGCTGCTTAATGTGTTCAGGTCAGGTCATAATATGCAATATAGCAACTTTTGACAGGACTTCATTCACTTCACTTCACTAGTAATTCATAACCACATCATGGTTCAAGGTTCATTTAATTGTCATTCTACAGCAGAAACGTGTACAACATAATTAATCCTTCATGGTACACAAGTAAAACAAAAAATATGGCGGACAATGACAATGAGTTCAGGAGTCTCACCGCTGAGGAATGAAGCTGCTCTGTAGTCTGGTGGTATGGCTGTGGATACTTCTGTATCTTTTGCCAGACAGCAGCAGGGTGACCAGCCCGTGGGTAAGGTGGGTGTTGTCTTTTAGAAATGTAGATATAGGGACAAACCTGTGAGGTGCAATAATTAGCATCAAAAACTGAGTCACAACTTACTCTCCAGTGTGTAGGGTTTAGTATGCGTTTCTAATTGTGTTACTTTTGCAGCGTTACTTTCACCAAAATAACAGTAGAAGTACGACTCATCATTATGAAATGAAAGAGGGTAATGTAGTTTGTAGCGGCTAATCAAAGCACAGAAGCTGAAGTCCATTGCAGTTCATCTTACATCCAGTGGTGGGTGCTATTAAAGCCTCCTATATCCTGTGCACTGGATCTTTAACAGAAACTTGGCCTTTGTCTTGTTACTCTTTTTTCTCCCTTTCTTTGCCCTCCTCTCTCTCCTTTGTCTTTCTCTTTATCTCTCTTTTTTCTCGAGCTCCCTCAGCTCCACTGGATCATACAGTATCCTCCTGCCCTCTGTCTCTGTCTCTGTCTCTGTGTAAAGACGGCACGAGCAGCGACCTGGGGTTGTTTTTGTTCATGTAGAGAAAGCCCGTCTTATTATGTGGATGCCGTTGGGACTGTAAGCCCAGCTGGACCTCTACTGGCCACAGCTACATGCTCAGTTTGATTTTCTCTCTTCCTGATTGCTTGTTTGCCCGAAGCAACAGCATTCTGAGGCACTCTTTAAATAAGAAAACACAGCACCTCAGAAACACACAGCATCTTTACTTTCAACACATCTTCATCTAAAGCAGGTTTTTATAAATACTGTAAGAGTCAGGGGTTTCAACAGTTAGGCTATTTTTCAATTAATCCTACAGAATTGGGCTATTGCATGACAGTATGTCAGAGATGACTGAATATCCATACTATTTGTCAGGCTACGTATACATACATCAACAATCCCTTAAGCTGTTATTCATTAGTGATGTGAGAAGCCTGCTCAGCAGACCTGATTGTGCTGCCTCTGACATGGTGGTAATATTAATGGGAGAATTCCATTTTTTAATTCCCCCCGATTAGGATTTTTCAGCATTATTAATCCTGTTATCAGCACCCAGCAGGTTGCCATGTCTGAAAAGAATCATAAAGCGGCGGTCACTAAGAGAAGGAGAAAGGAGAGAGATGGCTCATTTTGATTTTTGTCATGCTTGCTCTCTCTGTCTCTCTATCCCCCCTTTATCTCTCTCTCTCTGATTCTCTATTTTGTGCACGTACGTGTGACACGCAGGCAAAGCAGCAGAGCCACTGAGGGAAGAATGGGACTGAATTAAAACTGTTTCATGAAATGAGGACAGGAGTGGATAAACACAAAGTGTCTTCAATGTGTGCATGTGGAAGACAAGTGGGGATTTGCTGCTTGCACTTTTGTGGGGGAAGGATGTGTCAAAATTATGCAAATGAGAAATGAATGTGAGATAAAGCACTGGCTAATTACTCCAGTTGTGAGTATTTGGCTACAGCTGCAGCATGGTAATCATGTTGTTCCACCAGGAAAGACTGGAGCCAATGGGAGCAGCCCAGTAATAGCACTTTGTACTGCTAGCTAAAGCAACACTGACAATACTCTAAAACTATCCAAGTAAAAGATGGTCAAGAAAACAAGTCATTGATGGTTGAGGAATTGATGAACCTTTCAAGTACATGTCTCTGTTATCCCCACAGGGGTGGACAGTATGTTTTCTATGGCCAACTGTGCTCTCTATTGTCATGAGTATTATGGATTTATCCAGACAATACTCAGACAGATTAGCAGGCACAATGGCAGAATTATTGAGACAATAGAGCTCCTGAGGTTGCTGCTACTGTGTGGATTGGATTGTGACATTTTTAATTTGATTTCAGTGAGAGTGTGTGGGTGTCTGGCAGTGTGAGAAGTGAGAGCAAATGCCTAGGGAGAACTCCTGTCTCTCCGGATTCTCTGGTAGATTTACATGGATCTACAAGTGAAAGAAAAGTGTTTCGACAGAGTACTTGTCCACCACTTCCACTGTACTCTCGGCTAAACTGATTGACTTTATTTCCAAGTTAGAGGAGATGATGTGCGATAGAGTTGTGAAGTGGGAGGTGCCAGTTGTTCTGGAAGTATTTCCAAATGACTTTTTAATATCTTTCTTTTACTGATATTCTCAATTAACATCAACATTAAACCTCTCTTGGATAATATTACAAGATAGTAGGTCTATGTTACGGCCAACAGTTATTTCCATCTTCATTTATGAGACACCATGTTTTCTTTCCATCAATTTGTCGTGACAGATGGCTATAAATACTGCAGTGCCCATGGGCATTAGCCACGCATTGAAAGGGGTTGCAGAGGAGGAGATAAGAGGTAAAGGTGAACACCAGCATCCACCTCTGGGAGGACAGGTGGATGCTGGTACCGCACAATGCCACAGATGAAGTACTGAGAGAGCGTGCAGTTGGCATGGTCACTGCAGGAATGTGTATCAGAGCTGTTTCCTCTGAACCGAATGTTCATTTCACTTCCATAAGCCATCTGCAATGACGTTTCTGAGAATCTGGCAGAGCATTCAACTTGCCTCACAACCACACACCCACACCAGTCCAGGACCTCCACATCTAGCCTCTTCACCTGCAGGCACCTAGACAGCTGATCCAAACTGTCAGGAAGCATCTCAGGGGCGCTCACCATCAACATTTGGATGAAATAAGCCTTATTTGAAAAAGTCTTAGATTTTTTTTTCAACTTGTGAAAAATGGGAGCAAAAACAAAATTATGCATTTATATTTTTGTGGAGTGTACATCCACCCGTAAGCATCTACGGTCCTTCAGACCTTCTTTACTTTTCACACCTAGTACTTTATTACTAGTTTATAGTAATTACCTAATTACAAGAAGAAGCAAGTGAGCACCGTTAAAGTGTTGAAAGATACTTCTCCCTGTGGCAAAGATATTTAAATCCTAAAAAGACTCGCTGCATATAAATATTCAAATACTCACTTTTTAATAACCGTCTCTATCTTGAACAACTCACTTGGAAATGTTCTCCTTCCTGTCAGCCTACATACCTCTAATCCGCTCGCGTCTTCTCCCCCTGCAGTGTCTTCTATCTTCACTGTACCAAATGTCAAGCTGCAGACAGAGAGCGGGGACAGCATACAGGTGTGTGCACGAAGGAACAGTCATGGAAAGGCATCCTCTGGCAGCAAGCACTGACCTGAGGCAGCATCCTGCACATGACTGCCTGACAGGTACGTGCTCATTACCATGCAAGAAGCAGACACAAACAGTGTGCAGCAGCATGCCGTTCCACACACTCACAGGCAAAATATGAAAATATACAGATGCATTTGAGGTGAAACTTTAATCTTAACTGGTTCAGTGAAACATGATAACTGCAGGTCCAAAGTATCTTTCCTCTTCCTTTACGTGTGGCAGTCAACGTGAAGCGACGTATGTCTGCCTTTTTCCATTTAACAGCTTACCCTCATCAACGTGTAAGCTAAGTGTGCCTGGTGTCATTGACCCTTTAAAAGAAGAAAACAAATCTTTCTGTTTCCGGTTTGAATGCTGAGGGCATGCTACATGCTAACAAGGGTTTGGGTTGTGTGGATTAGCCTATATATGGCTGCTATAACCATTTCAAGATTCTTGTAAAATGTGTGAAAGAAAAACACGTGCAGGCAAATAAAATGAGGTTTATTTATTTCTGAACACTTGAGGCATACAAGCAACGCAGCACAGCTACTGACAGTCCTATCTTTCTACATGGAGTTTACCTTTGATAGTGATCAGTAAAGATGATGACTCCATTTGACTGTATATGAGCAAACTGCTCTATTTAACAGGAGGAGGAGCGCTGCGGTGCGTCTCTGTGTGCATAATGAGGTGCGCAGATCTCAGACCTCTGATTGGACAGGACAGGTCCTAAGAACTATCATTCTGATTAGCAGGGGATGGGGTGTGGGTGGGTAAAATAATTCACCTTTGATGAGGAACATAGTAACAACATAACCTGCAGCGATCCTCCAGCATCAGGGCCCATCTTGTGTCGCTGCTAGTTTTAGACCGGCTTTGTTAAAATGAGGTGAGGTGCAGAAAGTGTTTGCAGAGATAAATGTCAATGGGCCCTTGATCTAAAGTCAATGTCGCAGTGTTTTACCTGCTATATAGAGGGCTCAGTAATCATGTAGTAAGATGCACCTTCATTGGCAGGTTCACAACGCATGTACACCGTGCTTTAATGATTAGAGAGGCTGCTTTCAGTCATTTAACAGTTCACTTTCCATGCACTGTCACTGCAAAACATGTCACTGCAAAAAATAGCACTAGCAAACACATAGCAAACACCATGGCTCATTTAGGCAGCAAAACTAAATCTGTAGTTATAAACAGGCCAGTACAGAGGATACTCTCCAGAGGAAACAGCAGTGGTGGAGCTCAGGAGTCGGGAGATTTCAATAATCAGTGAAGTTAAACTCTGGATTGTGCGTAAACGCGTGCATCGTCCCTCTTAAGGGGGAGATGCACCTAATGTTTCTGCTGCTGGAGTCCATTGCAGGGCATGTTATTAATATGTTCCTCATAAAAGACAAACTGTTTCACCCACCTAAACCCCATCCCCTATTAATCAGAATGATAGTTCTTATGTCCTGTCCTGTCCAATCAGTGGACTGAGATCTGCGCACCACATTATGCACACAGAGACGCACCGCAGCGCTCCTCCTCCAGTCGTATAGAGCATTTTGCTCATATACAGTCAAACAGAGTTGTTGTCATCATCTTTATTGATTATTGATCACTATCATTGTCAAACTCCATGTAGAAAGACAGGACTGTCAGTAGCTGTGCTGGGCAGCTTGTATCCACAGTGCTTCCAGCTGATCACTGAGAAATGACACTACCTCCAGAGGGAGGACTGATTCTGTCCTCTGTACAGCCCCATGCATTTTAAAATCCTCCTTACTGGACACAGACTGATCACAATGTCACCACCGTGCTCAATAACAGCAAAATCTCACCCTGGTTCAACCCAAGCATGAAGCAGACCTTAGTCAAATCATGTAAATGACTTATAATAACAGTAATCATCACGCTATAACGTGAAACTTATCACGTTCCTACAATAAGATAAAGTTTTCACGTTATAATGTGGTAGTGTTTTTTTTTTCTTGTGTGGCAGCAATAAGCTTCCAAAGATTTTGAACCTTATTTATTTATTTTCTTTTTTTCCTTTCCCTCAAATTCAAACTCAAAAGTTGAAGTAGTTATTTTATTGGTTTTTGACAAGAAAATATAATATACATAAAAAAGTGTTTGATTTTTTTTAGAACAGGCTAATATTCTACACATTAGCTGTTCAGTTAATCAAGCAGTCACACTGACATCTCCCAGCCTAACACTTATCTGCGTCCCACCAACACCACCGTTTTTCTTCTAACACTGACACCATGAGATCTGTGCTGTCTGCATTGAAGCAGAGAATGCAGTAATAGATGGAGGAATGGCTTTGAGTGGGCGAGGAGGGTGTCTCATTCTTTAGAGACGGGGGTCTCATTCACTGCTCAGATAAAGCTGCACTATTTGCATGTAATAAGAGGTGCAGAGGCCAGGCATGGGGATAATGGTCGGCCTAATGATGGACTCAGGATTGTGAGGGCCAGCACAGGGCCACAGCACAACACTGTGGACCAGATTATATCTATAATTACTGACAGGTGCAAAGACCCACGAGACGCATCAACTCTTCAACTAATAATCTGCAAGTTCCACAAGAGTCTTCAGTTTTTTATCTGGTGGTGTCCCCCCTATAAAACATGGAGTAGCTGGAGGCTGAATATTGACTATTCCAGTGAATATGTGTATTCTGATCTGAAGGCTCATGGTGTTTCTGTGTGTGAGTGTGTGTGTGTTTGTGTGTGCGCGCATGTGGAGGGTGGAAGTCACCCCACTGAGAGAGCTGTGTCCTCTCAGCTGCTGCATTTACATTGAAATCAGCCTCTTTGTCCATGCCCGGCCCAAAGCCTGACAGGCTGGGAGAGCTTCACTGATAGCAGCCTAATCCCCGTGCACACATTCACATTAATACACTTACAAATGACACCAACACATGCACGCAGCCATTTATATGTTCCCACAAACATAACTCATACACATATTTAAACTGGGTTTCCCACCAAGTATTATAGTCACAATCAACAAAAGTGTACAGAATTTGCACAATATTGCTGTATTTAATTCCTTAAAGTCAGCTATATTTTTGTAAGTAGTAGGGGAAAAGTATAAATCCAATAGCTGTAGAAAAACATGAATTGTTCACATCATTGTGCGTCAGTTGAAAAGTTGTCTTTGGCTTTCTGAACTGCTTTAACACAAAAAAACAGCCCCACAAAGCTCAGTACCTGGAGGCCAGGGAGTGTGGTCCTCATCCTGCAGCCCACATGTTGTTAGGCAACTAGATAAAGGGACGTTCCGTCCGTTAAGTGTTGCACTTTCATAAATTTGGTGGACTCACAAGAGAATGGTCAAAGCAGCCGAGGCTGAGATATCTGTCTGTCTGTCCCTTCAGCCATCTGAGTGCATTTAAGCATGCCATGACCACCAAATGAAAAGCCGTCTATTGTTGAATCATCCATATGTTTTTGGTAGTGGCCGACCGATATATCAGTTGGCAGATATTATCAGAGGATATTGGCCTGAGTCAGATGTTTATCATATAGGTGTGTGTATGTTTTTCTGAAATGCAGTGATGTGAAAACTATTTTCTGTTTTCGTTTTTAGAGATGATGATGCTTGGAGTAATTCATGATTATTAAATCCCCAGTCAAGTTTCCTGTTTCACTGCACACACGTCATTTTAGACATTTTGGAAAGTTTATTGTTAGTTGTAAATTGTAAATGATCCTGTCTCCATTACATGTCTTTGTCATGTGTTTGATAACCACATTTGAGTGATCACTGAAAAAATATCAACATTGTTGTTTAATTGTTCATAATATTGGTACCAGCATCAGACCCCAAATCCAGAATCAGTCAGCCTCTCCTTTTGGTACTTGGTACTACCAGTGGTTAATGTAGTTCTACTCCTAAGGCAAATAGAAATTGAATTAACCATATATAATGCTGGCATGGCTACCTGCACCTTGCTATAGAACCAATTACAATGTTTGCTTACAGCAGTCACACCAATGTAGGCCAAGCAACAATGCAGTTTAGCTGCGTACAAGTTTTAAGGACGGACATTTGCCAAATGATGGATGTATCCTAGTTGACAGATGTGATGGTTTCCAAGCCACGTTCTTAACTGTCTTTAATTTTCTTTTTTAAGGTGTATAGGCCTGAATCATGTTAAATGCAATCGAGGCTACCCACTGGACCACACTCTAAAGAAAATTACCACTTGAGTTTACCAAAATACTAGCAGTGAGTCTGACTCTGGCCAGCGATGAGACATTGGTGTTGGGTACATTAGGTTTATTAAAGATGCAAGCAAAACAATACAGTACATAAACTAGGCACAGCAGAACTGTCAGACAGGTCGGATCACAAGATAACTGCAGAGAAAAGCAATTTTGCCAATGTCACATATATCCATGAGGCAAATTAACTGCCAGGTTGAACCAGGAAGTGACTATTAGCATGACTTCACTGTAATTTAGATCCATACTGTATCTCATGCAGTGATTTTATTTAAACACGCACCTGCCAGCCAATCACAAACAATTGTTTTCTTCAGCTTTCCTTTAATACTAGCATATTAGGGTAATATAAAACAGAAATTATAATGAGAACAATGAGCACAAAGTCAGCACATACATTATTTGATGCAATATTTAAATGAATGTGTATAAGCCTGTCCTTTAGAGCACTGGTTTTGTGGTTTAGTAAAATCAGAGGTAAAGGAGGTGAGGAGAAGGGAAAGGGGAAGGGCAAAGGGAGGGAATAAAGAAGAGATGGAAGCAGAGGCTTGAGGGAGCAGGGCAGGGTTTCTTTTTGTTGAGGCAGCGTTGTATTATTTATAGGAGGTGGTGGAGGCAAGCCGCTTCAGACGGAGCAGAGCAAAGGAGGCAAGCAGCCCCTTTCTCTTTTGTGGGTCTATTCCCAGTGGGCAGGCTTTGTGCTGGCTGGATGGCTGCCTTTGAGGAAACCCGGGCAGCTATTGAGCCGAGAGTGAAGGCCAGGCCTGACTCACCCGTACTGAGACACAGCAACACTACAGCACTACAATGTCTGTCACTGCTGTGGCCAGAGAGGAAAAGAAAAGGACAGAGAGAGAGTGACAGAGGATGGGGGAAATAGTGGGAGTGTTTGATTTTGGCAGGGAGGGAAGAAAAATAAAGAGTGTTTTTGTCGTGAGAAAAGAGAAAGGCAGAAAGAGATAGAAGAAGCGGACTGAAAAACACGGAGGCAGGAGTGGAGAGGAGAAGAAAGAGGGAAAGGGAAAAAAGGCAGGTCTTCTTTACAGTACTGTACTGCATTGATCTATGTTTATTCATGATTCTGCATTATTCACAAGATTAGCTGATGCAACTTGGTGCCGAGGGTAGGCAACGGCTCCCCCCATCAATTCACTCAGTGACCACACAGTTCAACTCGGAGTCCCAACAACAAGTGGGAGACAGCTGCCCTGTCTCTGAGCTTCAGCACACTTCACTGCTACTCTAAGCTCGAGTGGATGAAGAATTGGATGCAGTGTGCTCACAGTCAGAATACATAGCAAAGCATAATGCATTGATTCAATCAGGGAGCAAAAAGCTACATGAAAGAAGTCAAAAAACAGCTCAGTGCCTCCATCCAAACAACTATTTAGTTGTGTTTTTAAGCAAATGTTCAGAGACTTAAACACTTGTTACAGATCTATACAGAGATACAATATTTTGATATTTGTGTAATGCAGTCCGCACTGTTGTCATTTTCTTAGGACTCAATATGTTTACATGAACAATAACACCATGACAGTGACAGTGTAATGTGAAGCTGCTCATACTGATGGATCCACCAGGAATGATCTTTGTAGTCTCCCTCAGCTTTATGGAGCATTTTAGCTTCTTTCAGCTCATTGTTTGGGTTTAAGGACAACAACACTTTTTTGGTTCACTCTCAGCGTTACAATCAACCTATTTTCAATATAAGACTCTTGATGAAGCCACTGTACACTGCACAGCTCCAGGCAGACACTGAGACCAGACCAGCTGGAGAACAAAGCGGATCATTTAGCAGCAGAAAATTCAGCTAAATGCTACATTTGTCTTAGTTAAAGGATAACTACCGTTTTTTATAACCTGGACCTTATTTCTAGCAAACTATATGGTCATTTACTCACCCAGATAACTTTGGTGTCATTTGAAGTCGTTCGGACGAAATTAGATCCAGCGTAGCGCCGATATATCCATATAATGCGAGTAACGGGGCATCGACACACAGCCTCTATATAACGCATTATCTGCCACGAAACTAGTTCATTTCACCAATATTTTGTCATGACATGCTAGTGCTATTCCCCTCTGAGTCCGGGCTCGTCCGTTATCAACATCCGGGGTCAAACTAGCAGTAGCAGCTACAGGTAAACAAGCCGGGCTGTTGCGGGTGCGCGTGCAGCTCAGAGACGACATCTTCCAGGTCAGAGGTAGTAGGTCAACCTACAGACCCCGGATGTTGACAACAGACGAGCCCGGACTCAGAGGGGAATAGCACGAGCGTATCATGACAAAATATTGGTGAAATGAACTAGTTTCGTGGCAGATAATGCGTTATATAGAGGCTGCACTTCGGTGCCCCGTCACTTGCATTATATGGATATATATATATCGGCGCTACACTGGATCTAATTTCGTCCGAACGACGCCGAATGACACCAAAGTTATCTGGGTGAGTACATGACCATATATTTTGCTGGAAATAAGGTCCAGGTTGTAAAAAACGGTAGTTATCCTTTAAGACCAAATTGTTACCTTATAAATACTTCAGATACCGTGTTTTAAACAATATGATATATAATTTTCATTGATTTTTGTGTTTGAGTAGGCTACGTAGTTCGATTGTTTAGTTATTTGTCTGTTTTAAGAGTGTTTATGGTAATTTTGTTGTGCTGTACATCCCGTGTCTGCACACAGTGTATTATTTTGAAAATTGACCGGATGCTCGATGCCATTCCATCGGCTGACTTCCTGTCTGCATCGATCAGCTCTGTGCAGCTTGGTGCGGCTGTTCTCTGCTTCAGTCATAAATAGACTTGGTGCGTTTTCTCTGCAGAGCGGAGTGGAGAGCCGCTTCTGGGATGCTGCTGAGACGCCTTGTGGTGCTGCTGGTGGAACTCGAGCATTGTCTAGAGCGCCCTGTAACACAACGCAGACGTGCCGAGTGAAATCTGCTGATGAGAGTTGGATGGATGTGCTTTAATTAAACAGTACCAAACTGAAATCTGTTAGAACTCTGACATGTACTGGTGAAAAACAAGCACTCTCACCGCTCTGCAGTGTTATAGTTAGACATTTTAGCAATTATAGCATTTTTTGAAGAAACAGCAGTTGTCATTTTCAGGACCTCGCCAACTTACTTATGAGACGAGGAAGAGGAATTGAGCAGTGCTGTTGTTTTTTGGTCTCTTTAATTAATTTCAGACTGATACATCTTGTAACATATTAGCCTGCATTACTCACGAACCAAAATCAACATTTTTTATTTTTCCAAATCAAATGGAGTCAAATTTTTTATACGGAGCTCCGACGGCTGATGTCATGTGGTTGAACGTTTTTACTCTGTGCCTGTGCTTGTGGCCGGGCTTCACACAAAGCGGCAGCTTGTCTACAGTCTGTCTGTGCAGTCAGCCATCACAGGTCGGCAACAGGACACTCTGGCCCTGAAGCATCACTGTGTCACTTTGAAGATAACGGCTGCAGGCGAAGCTACACTGTAATGTCCAGAATGTAGAGGTGCCAACTATTTATCTGAACACATACACACAGACACACACACTTGCCTTAGGTATCATCCGAGTGACCATATTACATTTTGGGGGGGATAAATGCAGGCGACTGTCAGAGCTGTGCAGACATTCTTTCTTGAGAGTAAAAGCAATATTTGTCACCTGCTGTGTTTCTGCCTCAGTGTCTACTAAAACCATCAGTGTCTAAAACTTACAAAGTCAGCAGGACAGAGAAGAATATTTTTGGCTCTGTAACAGGAAGAAACAGATTTGTGCCGTCCACAAAACAACCTGTCAGAAAGTTTTTCTAGGTAGAGGACAAAGTGATATAAAGTATATCCCCGCTGTGAGCCGGAGGGGGGAAATAGGAGGTGGGGGAAAGAAGGATAACCGAAGGCATAGCCTTGAGGAATGGAGAGCCTTCAGTCAAATCAGTGAGTTTTACTCTCCCACTGCCTCGTATAACTTTATAGCTTCAGTGCCTGCCAGTAATGTGGGCTTTCTTTTCATCTTATCCTCATGGAAAAGCATGGCAAAGGCACTCAATGTTCGCCAGCTCGACAGAACGAGTTAGAATGTGTCTGCAGTCACTTTCCTCCCTGTTTACCTCATTTACCATTTACATCCTGCTTTTATGCACATGATGTTTGCACTGCAGGCTCTCATTATGAAATGTGAGAGTGCACAGAGTAGGAGCAGCAGTTGTGTGTCATATTTTTATATGAGGAGATATTTTTGTTGTATGAGCATCTTTTAATATTAACTTCTCATAGGCTGCAATGAGTCGAGATTAAAATGTGCTGCTCTTCATCTTTACATCTTATCATTCTCTCCTCTCTCCTCTTGTAAATCATCGTACCGCATCTCTGTCATTTGCCAACACTAACTATATTCCCACAGTCCGAAGCAGGATATCGTTTTGCTGACATGTGGTTTATTAAAAAATCACATGCAAGGCGACCCGGTAGCTCAGTTGGTAGCGCGCAAGTCCCATGTAAAGAGGCCCTGTCCTCGCTGCAGCGGCCCAGGGCTCGAGACCGACCTGTAGCACATGTACGTAAGCAGTGTAATTAGGGTTTGAGGGTCAGGGTGGTGGATGGGCATGTAGCGCGTGAGTGTTGTGCAGGAGACCAGAGTTTTTATCCTGTCACAGACCTGCAATTAACCTAATACCTGAAGAGATATGTCCAGAATTTAAGTTTAAAACATAAAAAATTAACTCACATTATCAACAGAGTGTGAAGAAACTGCAGCATTGACGTTTTGTCAAAGACATCTATGTACTGTGTTGCACAGATGCCTACTGAAATTAGCATGCTAACCAGCTAGGTTTTAGGTGAGAATCATTATTATATTTCCATTGAAAGTAAAAAATGTCCAATATCTGTTTTTTTATTCCAGTGATAGGGTTCTGATTTGATGAAGTTTGATCAGATGATCAGAAGACACAGAGTTGGGCAGGGCAGAGAGAGGAAGACAGAAAAGAGAAGAGAGACTGATGGGAAGGTATAGGAGAAGAAGTTGGCTCATGGCTTCCCCTGGGTACAAACTTCTACTTGTTATTAAGTCCCAGGATGAGAGGCAGGAGAAGGAGGAGAGGCGGGGGCAGTTCTCCTCCTCCCTCACCCCTCCTCCATTCCTGGCTGGACAAAGGAGGATGAATGAAGACAAAACACAAAGATGGAGCAAAATGAGGAGAAAAGAGGTGAAGGACAGAGGAGGAGGAGGATGGAGGGAGGAGTCCTTCAGGAGGTGCAGGAATTGATTTCATGTATAATTTGTTGATCACTGGAGGCAGCAGATGCCGTCAGGCTCACATGTAGGAGGAGAGCTGACTCCCATTATCATAAGCTTCTCGTGTCATAATGACACTCTCCTTTTCTCTCTCCTTCATCCTTACCCCTTCATCACAAGTTTGTCATGGTAACACAAGATTATTGATGTAGTCTGTATGTTCCTGGCGGTGTAATCTTCATTCATAAAGTCATAAAGAAATCCCTCTCATTTCCTCTCTGCTCTTTGTTGGAGTGAAACATATATTCAGTTTCCACACACATTTACCCTTCTGAGGAGAGCTAAAAAACTGAAAGACTGACAGAAGAGGAGAAAACGATGTGACACCAGTGAGGTGGATCTATCCACACAGCTGTAAACAAGTCTCAACAATGGAAGATGTTTTCCAGAGATGGAGGCGAACCTTTTTCTCTCCATCTATCCATCTCCCAGTTTTTTTTTCCCTCCTCTCCTCTTCCCTCCACCATATGGCTCTCCCTAATGAGCATTGCACATGTACCTCCTTCCTTTTTTGCTCCTCCAAAAAGAAAAGAACAACCGATTCCTTCTTATGTGGTGCAGCCAACAGCTCCTCTGCAGTAGCAGATCTGGAGCTTCTTGCCTCAGCTGAGTGAATTAGTGTCAAATAAAGTATGCTAATGAGTTTAACTTTGGCAGTCTGCAGTGTGAAGCATTGTGAGATAATGAGTTTAGCTCAGATGGTGTACAGACAGGAACGGGACAAATTTTTATGCATGCATGTTATGTACAACACTTCATTCTATCCATCTTATCTACCATATTATGCCGATAGTATTAGAGAGTAGGGCAGCATGTTCACTTCACAGATATATACCTGCAAACTTCAGTTCTGGTGGCTAAGCAAAACTGCATCCATAAGTGTTCACTACACACAGGGAAAATGAGGACTTGTCTGTGTATTTAGCAGTTTTCAACGTGATTGCAGGAAGCATTGCAGAGATGTGACCCACTTTGTGTTTGTATTTTTCTGGCTGCTGTCTCAGAGCCAAATGAGCTCCCATAAATGGCTTGAGTGGTCCTGACAATACAGCAAGAATGTTTAACTATTATTTCACGACTAAAACTGATTTTTATGTTTAACTCAGGAGCTGTGCATGTAATGTAATACCTGACATGACTAAAATAGAGATCGGCTGATTATCTGGTAGATATTCACAATTTTTCCAAATATCGTATTGGTAATGTCCTGACCACAACACTGTCTGATTGGTTACATGTCACAAGTAATAGCCTTTTCCATCATAGTTATTCTACAGTATTACACAATGTGAATTGCTTTCAAATATCAGTTATTGGTCTTCTTGACTACTAATAATCACTATCAGCCTCGAAAAAAACCTTATTGGTCAAACTCTAGACTAAACGCTGCCGAATTTAGATCCAAACACAACTTAATATCTGAGGCTATATTTCTGGTGTTCCTTACTCAGAGATGAGGTGACCTACATATCACACCGCAAACTTTTTGTGTGGGGTTTGAACACTGTGATGTGGATAAATGGGACTGAGGCCATCAGAAATAATATCTACCATTACAATGTTTTCAATGTGTCTCCACAGTGGATCACCATGAAACACATATGTTAGCTGATTCAAACCAATAGACCAAAGTCTCACTGAGCCATTGTCAACTAACTGCAGTCTTCAAGTAATGATTGAGAGGTTAGGGTGAAAACTCACAGTTGTTCTCAGTTTCTTAAAGTAATGCAGAGCTGAAGCTAATTTCTTTTCTTTCCTGTTTTTGCAGCCAATTTAAGATGCATGACATCTTGAAACATGCAAAACAGTTTGAAATCTCAAGGCTCTAGTGAGGAGCTGTAGTAAGGTAGTAGGTACTGAAAAGATGATTTCTTTTGAAAAGGAAAAATAAGATTATATCTCCAAGGCATCCTCATCAGAGGAGTGAACATCAGCTTATTACGACCCATGTGTACGTTTCTTGTTAGGCGTGACCTCTAGTGGCTGTAGTGATTCAGACAGCAGATAAGGAGGAACTCAGGGGAAGTAGTATAAAGAGCGATAGTCCATATAACAAGGAGGTTGGGGTGGATTGTTGGGTTAAACAAGCGCAGGATTTCATCCAGGAGGACGCTGTTCATGTCCAGTGTAAAACCAAGAGTGAGTTATTTAACAAAGTTATGTGAAGTCACGTACATAACATTACTGAAATTGCATTTATAACTGAAGTAATAGAACTAACAGGCATTTTAACAATTTCCCTTCAGGGATCAATAAAGTATTTCTGATTTCAACCCAAACCACAATGTTTTTCTGAACCCTAACCAAGTAGTTTTCTTGCCTAAACCTAAGCAAACTGCAAGTGTAAGACGAAGTTCTGGTATGCCTGTCGCTGTGTCGGTCATGTTGTCACTGGCAATTGACCTATTTAGCCATTAGATATGAGGACGTGTTGTAAATTTCAGAGGAGGTAAAGAATTAGATCAGGACAAAGCTAAACAAGGCAGCTAAATCAACTATATTCATCGGACAGTTGAGCTTCAGCCTGATGACGGCACTACAATGATTATTTCCAAAATGTGTACCTGCAAATGTTGGACTGGTGCCAATCAATCAGTTAGCTTACATGGACTCCTTCTGTTTTTGGCCCCTTAAGACTCATGAAAGCTGAACACATAAGAACAAATTACCAAGACTAGAAATGGAATAAAACATTAGATTAGAAACACATTTTTTTTAAAGATGTAAATGATTAATGAAACAGAGAGATGGAGAGACATGCGATGTACTTGTTGAAACAGTGGGATCATTTTTAGCTAAGCATAGTGGCTGCATCAGTGAAGTTAATTAATGGGAATCATCAAACATCAATTCTTTTTTAAGCTTCTGTTCCCAAATTAGTTTTATTTTTTCAACATGTTCTAGAGAAATTAGCCTTGTGCTCTGAAGCATTTTTTTGTGACAGTCGGAGTTCTTTTCTTTTTTGAGTTTCAAAAATTTTCATTTTCTGATTATTTTTGTTTGAAAAATTATAATTCCAATATTGTTCATCCACACTTTGATTGCTTCCATGCAGAGCCACAAGCACACACATACACACACACACACGGGCATGAAGATGAGAGGACTTATGAATATGCAGTGCCTCTAGATGCTCATTATCCGAGTTTTTGCCTCAGAGAAAATGGCCCTGCCTCTCCCTGCCATGTATGGCCACCTCACACAGTGTGCAAGACTGTGATTTTCGCTCCGGAGCCCAGTGATTCTGCATGTACCATAGTAGTACATATTTCATAAAAATTAGAAGAGCTTTTGTCCAGTGAACACTTAGGCCCTGTTCCCACCTGGTATTATCATCCGTTCTGAGTTATCCGATCACAAGTGGACAGCCTTAAGTACCGGTGGGAACGCACCTAAGACGCACTGAGGACACATTTGAGATCCAATCATCAAACCACATTCGGAGGTGGTCTGAGCCACATGTGGCCACATTATTTTAGCAGTGGGAACAGCAATGCATCCTGGGCCACATTGAAGGACCGCCTACTCAACTGACGTCTTCTGTATAAGACGTAGTCATTCGTGCAACAACGACGTCATATTAAAGTTTGAAACGACAAGCTGTATCCATAACAACCCATGACAACAACTGGCAACAACGGTACAATGGATTCATGAGTACACAGGAGACACGTTGACTCATTTCTCTTTGGGCCGAGGAATCCGTGCAGCGTAATTTGGAAGACTCGTACTGCAACTGGGGGATATATGAGATTTCCAGGCAGATGGAGGAGAACGCTTGTTCATGGCAGCAGTGCCAATGCAAAATAAAACATTTAAAAAACACATACATGGAGGCAAAGGATGCAAACAACAACTCCAGTAGGGAAAGGCTTACATGTGGTTTCATGAGGAATTGCAGAGGGTGCTGGGACACGGACCTTCATTCTGTCCCTGTGAAAGAGATGTGTTGGACTCTTGTGAGTTGGAAGAGCCACAATGAATACTGATGCTGCAGTCCCCCCGGGTGACATCCCACCAGTTGAAAGCCAGGGCGACGATGACAATAGTGAAGATATGTACCTAATTTGATAAACAAGCTTAATCGTACTAAAATGCATTGAACAATCTGAGCCCCGTTCATGTAAAAATGTGGTTGTTCTCACTTTAGCAGCTGAGGCTGCCTGGACCAAATGTGCTAACTTTGTAGTCGTAGCAGTATTTAAAATATAAGTATGTCCTAAATACAGTTCTGTCCCACCAGTCTTTGAATGCATCCAAAATCTCCTCTCGGGTCGTGTGGCTATCAGAGCAGAGACAAAAGCCGCGGCTATCTCCAGTTGTTTCTCAAATTGTGTAAACTGGCTTTGTCCATGGCGTCTGAGAATTTTGAAGAGCCCATGGAGATATATTACGAGTGCCTCAAACATCTTCATTAACTTGATTTGCTGGTCTGCATTGTTTTGATTTACCCAGTGTTCTTCTTTTAATTTTCGACAGACAGGAAGGGCCTTCGTCTTCTTCAATTTTCCGGTCGACCACACACGGTTTAGTGTATTGCTGCCTCCCGCAGGTCAAAAAGACAACAATGCATTTGGTCTTTAAAGGCAGAAATGATGTACGTGTTTATTTTCATATAGCGCGGGGGAGTGAGGTCCGATCACAAGTGGTCACTGGAGACGCATGTTGATGTCAGGTGTTAGAGCTGTCCACTTGTGATCGGATTACTTAGAACTGATGATATTACCAGGGCCTTAGTTGCTGAGGTTGACTGAACAGAGCTTTTGTAAAGAGAGAAGTGTGTGTGTGTGTGCAAGCATGTGATTGTGTCTGCTTATGTCTGTGTCCACATGTATGTGAGCCTGTTCACCAAGCGAAAAAGGAGTATACATATGTATCAGTTTGCCATATATAGCATATATATACAGTATATGCTGCTTTCATGAAGAACATTCACAGTGTGAAGACCCTCTAGTGGTCCCTGGTGATTTCAGTGTTTATCGCAAACAACATACTGATGCTTTTATTTTATCAGGGCCTTATTTGCAGTGCAGCAGAGATGTAAAGTTTGGCCTGAGGATAGTGTCAGAAAGGTCATAAGTTCATTTAAATCAAGAGGGTTGGTCCCCTAATGTGCTCTTCAAATATCTGTGATTTGCCAGTTAAATCATAATCTTGTGTTCAATGATGAGCATAAGGATGATGCAAGACTGAAGATCATTGAATCTTTAAAATGGATAACAGTGGATTTTGGCAGATATTGTTTACAAGTGAAACAGTTGTGCTAAAAGAAATTTAAGGGGTCATCAAAGGTTTGGGATAGGTTGACAAAGATGCACAACAAATTTCATGTAAATCTGGATATTAGTATTCTAAGTGCTGTATTGTAGGCAACTGGATGTGTTTCAGTTTCTTGAAGACGTTTCACCTCTGATCCAAGAGGCTTCTTCAGTTCTAACTAACTGGAGGGGAGTTGCAGGCTTTTAAACTCTGTGTGGGAGTGTCCTTACAGAGTCGTTAAGGACAGCTCTGCGTTAGGGCCACTGCCTTTACTCCTCTGTAAAACCATCTGTCTTCTCTGGACAAGATGTTTACATCGTTGTCCTCAAAGGAATGATTTTTCTCCTTCAGATGTAAGTGGACAGCAGAGTCTGGACCTGAGGAGTTGGTCCTCCTGTGTTGTGCTATTTGTTTATAGAGAGGTTGTTTTGTTCCCCAGTGTACAAATCTGTGCAGTCCTGGCTGCATTGAACAGCATCAACCACATGACTCTGTTTATGTCTGGGTGTTTTGTCTTTAGGATGTACAAGGTTCTGCCTCAGCGTCTTGGTAGGTTTGATGTTTACTGAAGTTCCTCCTGCCTGAGTTTCTCAGACATTCCCGCGACATAGTGAATGACGATGTTGTTACGTCGTCTCGTCTCCTCCTCTCTGTCTGCTCTGGATCTTTTGGAGGTTTTGACAAAGGTCCAGTTTGGGTAGCCACAGGTTTTAAGTGCTCCCCTGATGTGCTTCTGTTCCTTCTCTTTCCCCTCTTTCTTCATGGGCACAGTCTCAGCTCGATGGTTTAGGGTTCTGATGACCCCCAGCTTGTGCTCCAGTGGGTGATGAGAGTCAACCAGCAAGTATTGATCTGTGTTTTTAGGTTTTCTGTACACCTCAATGTTGAGGCTTCTGAAAGTCCAGTTCCCTACGATACAGCACTTAGATTTACCATGACCTGGATGACTGAGAACTTTCATCAACAGTATCTGACATTATTTTCCTTTGACTAAAAGGACAATTCCTAATGAAGGCACTAAAGGGTCACCAGAATGATAAGGAGTCATATTGTTGGGACCATGAATATTCATACCAAATTTAATGGAAAACTGATTATTATATGTTGTTATGTTGTTTTTGACCAAAGTTTTGGGCAGATAGACCAATCAACTGATGAAGATTACGATCCAATAGCTTCTTTCAGACATTGAGTAGTTACCACTTCCTCCGCCACCCAATAATGTAGGTGTTCTACACTGTATTCTGTGTACTGTGTACTGTATTGCTGGTAGCCACGGGGCTGATGGCTTGCACTGTACACTACAGGCTGCAACTCTGTACTTACCCTAATCTCATCATGTAGTTTGAAAGAATGGCTTGTGCTGTCGCTTAAATATATAGGGAAGTGTCGTCCAAATGACACAATTCCTATAGCAGGATTAACTTGTACCATAAACGCTGTCTTTTGCCCAAAGAAGATAATCCAACTTGGAGTTGGTGTTGCTTCAAGGCCATATTTGATAACTTATATTTGCATTTTATTAGTGGATCATTCGGTTAAAATATATTAGCTCCTGAATTGTTTTCCTCGTTTGTTGTTGTTGCTTTGTTGCCGGGTTTTTTTGTGGTTGCCAGGGTCACATAGGAAGCTACTGTATGACAGTAAGCAGTGGAGAACACGATCATAAAAGCGGTAGTTGTGTCTAAAAGTAACTTGTGCTGTAGTATTCAAACAAACAACAGTTATACAAAGCTTAGTCATTGGTTTTAACAAGACCATTGTATTGGCCCATTGGGCTTCATCTACAGGGCTTTAGCAAAACAGCACAGGGAAATACTGTATGTGAAAGTCACCCTTCTGGTGTATTACTTATACATAACATGAGCAGATATAATTCTATTGTTTGCCTGGCCTCAGTCAAGACGGAGGAAAAATTAATTGTCACAATGATAACTTTAATATTATGAACCACCATGCAGTGTTTTGGCCACTGATAAGGTTTCAAATTCAGGGATCTATTACTCAAACCTGCCTTCCAGGATTATAGTTCATCATCTAACTAGTAACTGAAGCAACATGCCCCCAACCAAAACAGTGTTGCTTATCTAAAAACAGTGCCATTTTGTTTGTGAACCAACATGTTCTCACTCCCCAACTCATCTAATATGGCAGCTTGTTCAGTGGCCTTAAGCTTCTGATGCTCTACCTACCTCTCTAGTGTCTGTTTTGAACATAAGGAGCTCTGCAGTCAAGTTTGATTAGGTTTAGGCTCAAAAACAACTTTGTTAGATTTAGGTACAAAAACTACTTGGTTAGGTTAAGATACAAAAACTACGTGGTTAGGTTTAGGTAATAAAACTACTTGGTTAGGTTAAGATACAAAAACTACATGGTTAGGTTTAGGTAATAAAACTACTTGGTCAGGTTAAGATACAAAAACTACTTGGTTAGGTTAAGATACAAAAACTACTTGGTTAGGTTAAGATAGAAAAACTATTTGGTTAGGTTTAGGACAAGATCATACTGTGGGTTAAAATAACTGTGCCCAGTCTTGTAAGTTACAAATTGTCAGTTACGCAAGTGAGTAACTGTACTGTAATGTTAATTACGTCAACCCTCGACTTGGACTTTTCTCACTCTTTATAGACTGCACTAGAGGGGCGCTTCAAGTAGTGACACTAGAGGGGCGTATTAGAAGTGTTGGGAGTGAGAACAGGGAATTTTTCTCTGTTGTCATTCAACTTAAAATATATACACATCAGACAGAAAACTTGTCAACAGCCTTGAATTGGTTTTAGAGGCTTATAGTTTTTGTTGTAGTAGTAAGCATGTTTTATTATCCTGATCTGTGATTAGGGAACTTCCAATGATGGTGTCATGTGTTTTTTCCACCATGACGTTGATTAAAATCTGAGTATTGGTGACCAATACTTTGGTAGGAAATGGTACAGCGTTTTGCAAAAAGAGCTGATTCATTGTTTAGCATGTCGCACTGGTTTTTGGCTACAGCAAGAGGGTCTTGTGACTGCACTGTACCAGATCTGTTTTCCCAGCGTTCATCAGCGAGCCGAGTCAGGAAGTCAGCAGGAGACTTACTCGATCCGAATTGGACATGACTCACAAATTATACACTGGCCGGGAGTCTGCATGTTAACAGCACACTGCAGCCCTGTATATCAGTGGAATGGAAACACTGGGCCCAGTATACATGAGCCCACACTGCAGAAGACCAGAGTGGCAATGAAATGAATGTCAGTGCATGAAAGGGAGGAGTGTTAAAGGGGAAGCAGGGGGAAAGCTTCCCCACCATTCGGACTATTTAGAGAAACTATGTACAAGGAAAGATTATGATTATTGATACCTGTTTGAAGTTGTGTTCAGTTGACCTGCCCCTGCAGTTAGATAAGTGTACTCACTTCCCGAGTGTTGATGAAAACTAAAACACTTTCTTCCATTGAGGCCGTGTGCCAAGTAGACTTCAGGCTCTCTGTATTTGTTGTGCTATATCATAGGCAACTGGACATGTTTCAGTTTCTTGAAGACTTTTCACCTCTCATCCAAGAGACTTCTTCAGTTCTAACTAACTGGAGGGGAGTTTCAGACTTTTAAACTATGTGTGGGAGTGTCCTTACAGAGGGCTCACCTAGCCCAAGCAACCTACATGAAGGCCGGTTGGGTCAGCGACCCACAAGTGGCACTAACAACTCTGAAACACAGAGCTCACACGTGTCCTTAACGACTAAGAAATAAGAAATATAGTAAGAAATAAGAAATATAACTATTATATGGATATGTAGCACTTATCCATATAATAGAATTATCATGACCTGGATGACTGAGACCCTTCATCTACATCTTTGTATTTGTGTTTAAAATGTTACTCAGGTTGTACGCAATTGTCTTAAAAAATATAATGGAAATCATTGAGTAGCTTTATGCAGATACATTCAAGAGGATGTGATGAGGTTTCAGTATTACTCAAGCACCAGTACTACAGATACATCATGGTATTTCATCACTGCTTTCCTCATAAGAATACATTTGTGGTGTATAGCAAACAAACAAAATGTCTGGTGAATGCTGACTGGTGCGCTGGGTAGTGAGCACCGCATTGCTGTCAACCACCTTTCAATTGCTGAGAAGAAAATGCTGAAAAACCCCAAAGAATCAAAAACTTGGGCCTGGGGACAAACCCCTGAAGCTAAAGCTAATGCTAATGCTAGCCCGGCAGAAGTGTAAAAACCATAACCTATGAGTAAGAGTAACATGCTATAATTGCAGCAATTTGAAGACGTCACTTTCAAGGAATTTGTGATGAGAATTTTTAAAAATCTTTGGACATTTTATAGATGAAACCATCATTAAAAATAACTGGCAGATTAATCACGATTATAATAATCAGCAGCCCTGTGCTATAAAAAGATTGAACAGAAACATTGCTACATTGAGCGCTGGCCTTCAGTCGCCTGTCTGCACCCAATCCCTCCACCCTACCTACCCCGGCATGGTGTCTAAGGATCAGCCTGACAGTACAGAGCTTTATCAGGGCCGTGCAGGGCTTTGGTACTGGCTGGTACAACACACGGCCATGGCTGGTTGGCTCTGTTGCAGCAACACATTCCTCTCCAAAAAACACCCCGCTTCTCCTACCCCTCCACCCCCTCCTCCATTACTCTGCTCTCTTTACTCTTCTTAGTGCTCTCCTCAAAATGCTTCATTGTGATTGCTTGTTGTTTGTGCTCAGTCTAATTTCCGTACTCTTCTTTGAAACTTCTGAACACAGTATTGTCTATAAACTGCAGTCTACCAGTCCAACCATTGCAGTCTGTCATATGCTTTATTGAATTGAAACTTCAACACATCCACTGAAAAATAATATGCTCTAAAGGCCTCTCAATGACACCTTATCTCCAACCTAAAAATTGACCCCAAACATATAGGGCTGTGTAACATTTCAGTGTTATATTGTTAGATTTTTGTTATTGTTATTTAATGACATGGTCTAACGGCCCTGACACTCCAGACCGACAATCGTCATTAGGCCAATGTAGCCATCAATGAGCGTCTGTGGCCCTGGTTGCTACAGTGTGTCAACTGAGTACATTGTATCTGAGGCAGAGCCTGCCAGTGAGAAACAGAAAAGAAAATTTATGAAGTGCTTTTGAAGAGATTTCATATATATTATGTACTACAGCTTTAAACTATCAAAGTGTTATTTTAAGGCCATATTGCCAAGCCCTACAAACATATTTGACTAGACTCAGTGAAGTTCCATTGTAGTTTTAGATAGAGAACTTGCCGGGAGAGCCAACTCTGTTTGTTTATAGTAATGTTAATTTTGAGACATGTTGACAATATATTGCAGTTTCCACTTCAGCAGTCCTCCTGGTTCACTGCGGCCTGTCTAGCTTTAGTAGAGTCTCTGAGGCCAGAGGTTCCCTGGCAAAGCCTCCCTCCACTGATCCTCTCTGGGCTAAATACAACCCAGCACCTCCCTGCAACCCTCTCTGTCTTCCCATGCCCCAGCCAGTCTGCCCTGTAATGGGTTCACTCTCCCATACAATCCTTTCACTCCTCAATGCTCTGAATATCCCTTTTGCTGCCTTTCTCTCTGACCGGCAGCCCCCTCCTCCTCCCTCCCAGCCCTCTCACCCTTCCTCCACCCCTTTTCTCTATCCCTTTAGGAGTGTGTCCATGAGTTTAGAAGAGGGGGACTGATGTGTTTCTCAGCGGCTGGTCTTGTCTGATGCGGTGAGGCCATCTCTCTCCCACGGGGAACATGTTATGTTGGACTTTGTCTCCATGAACGTCACACTGAGCCCTTTGCCCTTGTAATAGAGGCTGAATTGAGTTCTAAAGTCCTACCTGCTCTTCAGTTCAGAGTATGAGAGCTTTTTGAACAGCAACATGTGTAAACTTTGTACAACATATTTCCCTGTCAGCTCTGACACTTTCTAAACAAAGCAACCAAACAAGATATTTTATGCGCATTGCACGATCAGGAAATCCGAACCATTTCTGCTCATTTATGCACTGGCACTTATTTTTCCCTGTTGGCAAAGCTATAAAAACATTTTGTATATTTATTATGTTGTGCAGCAGAAAGAGCAGAGCCTTTCTTCTCTGCCATTCCTCTGCTTAATGTATGCATGTGACTGGGTGAGATGGTTGAACACAGCGTGGTGAGCAACAGAAAGGAGATGGTGGATTGCAAGGAAGCTGTTGCATTATTCATCATGTTGGATAAGGTTTAATTAAAAGTGCTGCTCGGCATTGTGAGAGGAATGAATGTGTGTTTTGCCTCGCCTGTCGCTGCCTCATTCATGTTCGCCATGCTCGACTTATCAAAGCAGCCCCTTGGCCCCTCCCCTTTGCCAGTGTAAGTTAGCATAATGCCACAGCCAAAAACCTTGTGATTAGTGGAAGAGAATGCGCGGCACAGAGCTTCAATGCAGCAGCGGCTGGCCCTCGCTAGGCACTGTGAAGAATTCCAGTGGCACAAAACAGGGAGCTATAGCAGGAAGTGTTTATGTGTTGATGCAGTGTTTTTGTCTGGCATTGTGTTGTCTGCATTGGGATGGTATCACTGTGTTTGTTTCCATCCGAATTCTGGACTGTTTTTTTTTTTTCTTCCAAAAAATCTGTCAATGAACAGATTCTGTCAGTTAGTGTTATGTGAGAATTGTCAAGAGAGCACAACAAGATTATATTAAAAAGCGCCTGTAACTCCTCATTGCTACCTACTTCCTAATATTGCATTAATGTTGCTTTCGGGAATATATTTAAACATTTTCATCCGTTGCAAGACTCAGTGGAGACACAAAAAATACAACCAAGAAAATGCTCCATACAGCTCATCTGGTGTAATCCAAGTCTCTGGAAGCCCCAAGATCCAAGAATAGTTTGCAAAAGACATTATTTACACCCTTTTTTAAAGCTGAAATCTTCACTGTAGCAGCTAAGCTACGTGTTAGTGTGCACCCTGTCTGTGGTGGGTGCACGAGCTGAGTGTTAATGGTGTAAATAACATCTTATCAAATTAATTTCAGATGTTGGGTCTTTTAGAGATTTGCATTTTATAATTTGTTATCCAAAAACGCCTATCCCAGTCTAACCCAAAGTCAGTTCAAAGCTGCTGTTGAACCATTTGGAGTGCAGACATGGTTTAGGGCTGTTTTCTAGGTAAGAACAGATTTTTTCCCCAACAAAGCTGTGCTTCTGGCATTAATCTATAGAAAATGGACACACAGAATTATTCATTTATTTTTCTCGCTTAATTTTTTAAATGCAAAAATAAGCCTGCAGATGAGCTGTTACTGCCGCTATTAGCTGGAAACAAAATGAGTCAACATGATATAGTCACCTGGCAAAAAAAGAATCAAATTTTATGACCTCAGAATGACCCTGCCTGAGCAAAAACTTATTATAGCTCTTTATTTCCTTATTTACACTAACTGTGTGCATATAAAATAGTCAAAAACAAGTGCCTTTCCAATGAGCAAAATGCATAACACTACATAAACTTGCATAATTTGCAAGTTTCCAGCTTTTAAAACTGTAATAAACTATATATTACTGGATTTGAAATCTCATTGACTACATGATGTATTAATCATCTGGAGGTTGGAGTGTAAGTTGCTCAGGAGAGAGGAGGAAGATGATAGAGTGGGTCACTTGTCTACACCACCATTCATTGGCTGTTGTAGTGGCTAGGGCGGGCTTAGAAGCTCCTATCTGTTCAAATGAGCTGTCCATCAAAAGGCTGCCATCTCAGGATTTGCGGTGTAGAGGTATATTGGCGTCTGCTGTGGACTGAGAGGAGTCTTTGTCCAGATAAACGCCAGAAAAAGCTAACAAGGTCATTTTCACCAAGCTGTGACAAACATCATTTGCTTCCCATGAGCCTGAAGCTGTTGTGGGTTAAACTTGGAGAGAATGACAGACTTAGTTATGAGAGTGTTTAACAAAAGCTGAACCGTGCATATTTTCTCCAGAAAGCAGAGATTTAAAATGACATTAAAAGAGAGTATTGCTGAATAGGAGGGAAATGGCAAGGCAAGGCTAGTCTTTTGGATGCTAACAAATCAATAGTTGTTTAACTATTAAAGCTATGAAGGATTCAAATTGTAAAATCTGTTACAGCTACTGTTTTAGACACTTTCACTTTTCACATTTTCATGATGACAGTAACAAACAACATATTTTATGCGCATTGCACAATCAGGAAATCCAAACCATTTCTGCTCATTTATGCACTGGCACTAACCTCCTATTAGATTATTATTAGCTAGTGGAAGGAGCTAGCTAGCCAGAGGTGGTGTCAAGACGCTGAAGCCTCTCTATATCGACACTGAGTCAAAAGCTTAAGAAAAACAAGAAAAAGAAGCAGAAACATGCCATACATCATAGTTTTATTTTATTTCCATTAGCTTTTATCTTATTTTCTCTTCAACAGGCTAATGATAAGCTATCAATAGGCTACCTTCCCACCTCAGCAATGGAAAAAAGTATTTGCATGCTGTAGTTTTTGGTTGCCTTTTTTCTCACAATCCAGATATTTTCCTGCAGCGTTTTTATGTACAGATGCAAAATGTGCACAGTAACAGGTGTGTGACATAAAGACTTTCTCATTTAAAGTCAGGAAAGTTAACTTAATCCTCTGATATTGTGTTTAGGATGCACAGCATGAGGTGTGTGTTAGAGCTGAGCTGCAGAAGAGTCGAAACAAAAGACAGCCAACCCAGTCAAAGATAGAACTCTGTGTGGCCTGGAGGAAAACCAGGAAACGCTCATCTTCAGTAGACACACGCACACACACACACACACAAACACACACACACACACATAGGCATAAACAAAGAAAAACAGGAGGTATAGATTGACTCATCGTGGTGGGAGTACAGTGCAGTGATTTCACGCCTGGTTGTTGGCTAACAAGGCCCTACGCTTTCTGCACTGCAGGGCCTGTTATTAAGAGTGTCTGTCTGTCTGTCTGCAGCTGTGTGTGTGTTACCTGGGAGATGAACTTAAGGGGACAGAGAGGAGTGGTAGCGGGGGGAGGAGGGTGTGGTGGAGCCCACTTTGTCCCAGTGGGACACAGGGAGATCCAGCCTCCTCCTCCCACCGTCCTCCCGCGTTATCCCGCGTCCTCCTGCGTTCCTCCCCCCTCCAGCCCTGCTCCCAGTCCCAGCAGTGCCTGGGCTTCTATGAAGCCCAGCAACGGGGGTGTTTGGCAGCTTATTAACCCTTTGCAGTGTTTACCCAGTTGCAGCTATACGTCTGTTCTCAGCAGGTCATCACATCTCTCTGCTATTCAGGAGAAAACAGCAGCTGATTATCTCCACCACACCAAAACAACATTTTTTTTCTGCTCATCTAGGGTAATCTGATTATGTTGTTATGTTATTACTTTGTATGTTATTTGCTTAGCTGACTTCCTGATCCGGAGAGAAAATAGTTAGCATTTTTTACATGCTATGCCTCCGAGTAGCTCAGCTTCTTTTAATGAAAGATTAGAGCTTAACAGTTATTCTGTACTGCCCTAGCTCTGAAGCGCTACCTCTCCTTTACTTTCTACTCAGGTGCCATGTTGAGCCAATGCAGCTATAACGCAAAGATGATTGTGTTGGCTGACATGAATAACAAAATGCTGTAAAATATGCCTGAATCTCGTCTCTAACCCACAAACTGTCTCATCATTGATGGTAGCTGTTTTACTGTATTATTTATAATCTTGTCATATGATCCAGTCAGTATGACCTACTTCTGTTGTGATAGATACAGTATGATGCTGTTTGATTGATTGTACAAAGCACAGGAGGGTCCAGTTTGTATCAACACTTACATCACATGTTATCTGTGTCAGACAGAGATGCTGCAATAAAAACACAATATCAGCACAAAGACAGGACAGTATACTGTACAGTAGTTGTGGCCCTCATCACATTCTCTATGCACAGAGTCAAGGGGAGGGGATTTGGCTGGATGATTGGGCAAACCAAGTACAGGTCTTTGATACCAGAGTCTGAGGTTTGAATCCTGTATCCCACATATTGTTATAGGTTCAGGCAGCTTAAGTAATCTTAGGCAGAGATCCGATCTGGTTCCAGACTTCGGAATCGTTGCTCAAATCTCCCATATGATCACAGATTCAAACATGGCTTGGGTTTTATGCTCATTAACTGCTGATGGAGGAACAATCATCCAATCAGAGCTTTGTAGGTGTAAGAAAGAATGAGGATATCATCTTCCCCTCCAGCTATATCCAGAGAAATAGTGGCAGAAAGGGCCACAAAAAAGGTGAATTAGAATTGCATGAATTAGATAGTCACAGTTCACAGGTGGGGATGGGAACAGAGAACCAGAGCAGTTGAACATCAGTTCCAAATTGTCCAATCCAGCAGAATCATATGCCTCTGAGCCTATCAATTACTTTTTATCATTGCCAGTCTGTTTCTCTGACAGTTGCACATTGCAAAACAATGACGTCAAACTCATGTGTCTGCACTGCTGGACAACAACTTGCAACAAGAAGGAGTCAGGAAGAACAGTAGGAACAACAGTCCTGGATGTAATGTCTATAAAATGATCATTTCAAGTAAGTTAACACCAGCAATATGCTGAAACATCTCTGGACTCAACATAGGCTTACATTTCAGGAATGCAGAGTATTTGATACGTTATGCACAAGTTCTACTGCTTCCTTTCTATATATGGGGACTATGGGGGAAAAAATGCAAATCCAAGTCTCTGAAAGCCCCGAGATCTGAAATTAATTTGACAAGATGTTATTTACACAATTAACATTCAGCTCGTGCACCCTCTTTAGAAAAGGATGTAAATAATGTATTTTGCAGCGATATACTGGTTTCAATGTATACGCAGTATGATAATGTGTAATATCACATACCGTTATACCGTATAACACGGAATTTTTCTGAGATGGTTATTATCCATTGAAAATCTCATACCATTCCAACCCTATTCAAAACCTAGCAGCATGCCCGTTACCAAGGGGCAATAAGCAGAAACAATTATGGCACTGGAATTTCTTCTGGCAACTGCTACCTCTGTTTCTTTGTTGACTTAAAATAATATTTGCAGAAGATAGGTGACTCACTACTGACTAGTTTGAGCAAAATTAAACAATATAACATGTTTGTCCAGGACTAGGCTATCCTGCTTGCGAGTACACAAGTAGTGTTGACTGTGAAGCCCAAACTTAAATTGGCCATATTCAATATTTTACACTAACAATGTATCAAGTATCAATGTGAAAATGTTAGGGTGAAGCAGGATCATGACAGTGAAATGTGCGGGGCTTATCCTCGTGGCTATCATTCATGTATATGAATATATGCTCTGTCCTCTGTGCCAATAAACCCAATAATTGCATGCATTTGCTGTTACATGTATTGAACATCAGCAGATGTTCAGCAGCACCTTCAGTCTGAAATATCAGTGCCAGTATTGGCTTTGACAAACCGTTATCAGTGAAAGCCCAGTGTACATTAGGTCTGCCTGCTCACTGCAATGCGGCCTGATAATTAGTCTTTTTAAGTGTAAATGGGATCTCTGGTGGTTTGTCATGGGCTGTGAGGTTCATAGAGATTATTTGCTCTTCAATCTCTGCTCATCTACAGTACTGTGTGTGCGTGTGTGTGTGCGTGTGTGTGTGTGTCTGTCTGTCTGCCTGTCTGTCTTTCGGTTTGTGTGTGTGTGCATGTTTTAGTGCAGCAGGCTTGAAACAAAGTGGCTGCTCTAACAGAAGGCATGATTACTGAATGATTTCTTTTTTTTTTTTTTTGGAAGCCAAAAATATCTTCTAATTGTTTGTGTAAGCAGCCTCAGACTGACTTATGGGGGTCTCAGCAGGGGTTTATAGATGGAAGCAGGAGGTAGGAGCAGGAGGGGGGATGGGGGAGGCAGCAGTAGACCCATATTGTCATCCTCAGAAAATCCTCCTATTACATGATGTTTAGGCTGGGCACTATTGATATAGTCTAAGTCTTCAGAGTATATGGCTTCAACTTCACAGGGAGAAAGTGAAAATATTACATTTAGAAAAGCTCATCTTGACAGCCTCAGTGCCAGACCCCATGCTTGGAAAATGAATTATACATATTCTTGATTAACCAGCTGAGTCCCTGTGCACAATCCCTGAGCAAACACAAGCTTTTTGGAATAAATTAAAGCCCAAAAAATTCAGTTTCAGCATCAGCAGGAGCTTCTAAATAATTATGTAAATATGAAACAAATTTCCCAAGCAGATATCCTCCTCTGCAATCCTCCTCCATCATTCTTATGCATGCCTCGTAAATTAACTAAACTATGCAGATCGTTATACTTACACAAAATAGGCTAATTAATACACTTGACAATAGAGTTCTCCAGAGGGGGCGATGCTGAACTAAATCTTCATCACACAGAATTGTAAACCGCAGGCCAAACAGCAGCAGGCTGAACTGCTCTCTTGCAGAAGCTGCATGAGGACAAAAGATGAAGGATTTAATAAAGGATCACATGCCTCAATTTTTTCCTATTTATTCATTACATGGTGTTTCTTGTACAGTTAGAGGAAGTAAAGTAGAAGGAGCAGCGATTTGCATCGAGACCAGCTTTGCAGTCTCTCATTTGGTTGTTTTTGTGTTTGTCTGCATTTCTATCTGTAAGAGAGAGGACAACACAGAGCTCATTATCCAAACCAGTGGTCCTTCAAATTACAGTCCCTACCCTTCCAGAGCCTTCCGAAAACCCCACAACACATCACAAAAGCCGGCACGGAGTGCTGAGCAGTGTCAGTGGTGCTCTTTGGTCTCCACACTGCTGTTTCTGTGTCAGCGCTGCATTTGAATATGGATTATGGAATGTACAGCTGGTGGGGAGGAGGGGGTTTGACTGCCTAATTACATCGCGTGTTATAATGACCATCCCTATCCCATCTCACTCTCTTCCCTCCTTGAGAAAATCTAATGAGGACAGAGCATGAATCTAATGTAAATCCACAAACTCTGTTGCTCTCCTTGTTATCTATAGGGAAGACATATAAGGATATTAATGATTGCATGATTAGATTCAGGGGAGTGTACTTCAGTCCTTTGCTCCTTTACCGGCATTCTCTTTATGAGAGGAAGTAGACTTTTAGTGTTATTATTAAGTCTGCTCCAAACCACAAGGTCTAAGAACTGTGAACTTGGAAGAGACCAGCTCTGTGTACCAGTGTACAGCCACAGAACCATCTATTTATACAGCCTATATCATCAGATTGAATATGTAATATACATATTGGGGACAACTGGATTCTTAGTCATTTATTATTCAACTTTGAGTCTTGAACAGGTTAGGTGCTCCTTGTCATTTTTACAAGTCTTTGGAGCTCTACTGGAGGGATGAACAGCATTCTTCTAAAAGATATTACTCTGTTTACTCTTCTGATGATGGCACTTCAAAATCGTACATACTGCTGGTGTTCAGATGGGTTGAGATCTGGTGACTGTGAAGGCCAAAGCATATGATTCACATCATTCAAAAACAGCAGCCTGGTCAGTGGCCCTACATTTCTAAGTTTATCACTGTAGTTACCCATATAGCGTCATTGTGGAAATCATCATCATTTTTCCTTGAACAACCCCACCCACCCCTTTTTTAAAAATGTAATGCAGTAACATTTGCTCAGATTACATTCTAATTGACCTACTTTTTACCACTATTAAAGTATATTTCATAAGTCAGTATATAAGTATAATATTTATGTACTCTCTCCATCCCTGCTACATACCCATCCACCACCCCAATTTCTACACCCTTACATTTCTGTCACATAAAGGGTCCACTACTTTCAGTATTGGCATAGATTGTGTTGTGCAGAACCGTTCCCTATGGACAATGTCTAATGATACTAGAAAACTGGAAAAATCTACAAACTACAAGGTGGCACTAGATAAAACATGGAGTATTCTAAATTAAAAGGGTTCTTCCCATGAGGTGCATGAATGTGTTGCATGCATTTCATGGCAATGTAAATTGGCAATTAACTTTTGGTGTCACGAGTGCACAAGTGGAGATTTTTGCTGTTCACATACTTTCTACATAAGACCAACCACTATTGCGCATACCCACCAACAAACTTGCTATAACAGACACAGGCAATTAAAGACACATGCACATAAATTTATGTAGATGTTACTCACAGTCTCTCCCACATCCTAAATGCCTAAATTTTCTCTATTTGCCATGCCCTCTCTGTCTCTATTTGCCTATAATCCCATTAGGAAGAGAGAGGAGAACGTACAGAAATAGAATGGTATGTTCAAGCTGATTTCCTCACTAAATGCAGCCGTTTAGGCCTCAATAAAGCAGCTTTCACAGCCAGCAGAAGCAGCCCCTTCACTGTGATGGAGGAAGACTAACATGTTTAGATGGCCCATTTAGTATTGGGTACAAGCTCACAGGCTTTTGAATGGTAATAATGGAAATATAGCTGCCTTATCATTGCATAACGTTTACCTGGTTCAAGCTTGATTGAATTTGGAGCACAAAATGTTTTGCAGTGGAAAGTTTTATTGCTTCAGTGAAGAACTGGTATAAAATGTCCTTTGGTTATGTTTTCAAATGTAAAAATTCTCTCTGAAAACAGAACAATCAGTGTTACATGTTTCAGGTATATTTTCTCTATGCATTCAAGCAGGAACAATGGCTTGTCAATGCTGTTTCCAGCCCAACAATTCAAAATGTCAGGGTGGCTTTCCAAACAAATATTCTCTGGAATAGGATACGGTGTCCATGTTCCAGTGTGGACAACACCCAGTCTTTTCAACACAAGCTGTAATTCACAGGAAAGTGACACCACAGCTGCCAGAATGCCACCACAACTATATGATCTCGCAGCTTAGCTCTCAAGACCAACCACCTATCACATGTTTCTGAAACTGAGAAGAAAGGGATGTATGAAATGTATGCAGAGTGTGTATGCAGGGCCCAAGCAGGCATGCAAGAAGCATAAACAGAGGGGTAGCAGCAGACTCCCACTGACACCACAGAGCTCTAAAATTAACCTACTGGCCTCTTGGCTTTTCACTTGACCGTACAACCCCAGCAGTTGGCTGCAGTGGGAGTCTGCTCTCCACACTGTCATTTCAAAGCTTTATGGAGCCCAGAATGCAACCACCCAGTATTTACATTCACCTCTTGTGAAATGTTGTGTTTTCAAAACTTTCCTCATCAGAAAAATGACAGCATATGTTGTTAGTTCAAACACTTAAAGTGAAATGTTTACTTTGTCTTGACAACCAAATGCAGAGGCAGGACGTTGTTTAACACTAGTCAATCTCTTACCCCTAGAGTCCACCAGAACCATTACGGCCGCGATACAATCGCCGTTCTAATCAATGCTCATGTTTCCACCGGCTGCGCCACGGCACGTCTCAGCAGCGTCCCAGAAGTGGCTCTCCGCTCTGCTCCACGGAGAATATGCAGCAAGTCTATTTTTTTACGGAGACGGACCGCAGTGGCGTCAAGCAGATTATGATACAATGGCCAGATGTCCATCAATGTTGGGGCCAGTGTATCCTGCCCCATTGGCACATGTCCAGTTGCACTAATATCCATAATTCAGCCTCATCACCAGTGCCATTTGCACCTTTTGGTGTGGTGTGCTTTATCATAACAATGATTTCTATATCCGCGTCATACAGTTTCCCTTTTTGAATGGTGAATAGGGACTTCTGCCATCTGATGGTATGAACAGTTATTTCTTCTCATACAGGTGCAGAACATACAAGCTGATCGGTCATCGACTGTAGTCTTTGCGCTGTGTTTAAGTGCAGCTTTTTGGCTAACATGACAACGTGAGGTGACACAATAGTCGGCATTCATCACTACTGCCTCTTCAATGTCAGTTTAGTGAGTCTGGACCCTTAGGGAGGAGGTCAGAAGAGATGGTTGGGCTTACAACGTGTTTGACTTTAACACCAGAGACTGAGTTGTGCGTCCCGTCACCTAACAACAGAAAACACTGGTTTCTTTCAGACATCTTCACAAGCTGTTTAACCAAATAGTTAGAATTGCCCCTTGAGAGCATGCATCTACACTCAAGGGATGAAGAGATTTTGATATTTTTTGTACAAGTGTACAAGTAGATGCGCTGACCTGATTGTGATTCATTCCACACTGTTTTTTTAAACATAGTTTTCTCCGTGTCATGAATTGCCTCTCTGAAACCTTAAAGTCCCTAAATAATTTAAATTCAAATGTATCAAGCCCCATAAAATATTAACATGTCTTAATTTGAATTTGTAAAGTCTTCAGTTTGATATAAATATTTTATGATGTTATTTGTTTTTCTCCTTGTCAGAATTAATGAATTTCTTCAGCAGCAGAATCACAAGTTTTGGTGGTCTCTGAAACAATAACCCAACCTAATACGGGCCTGTACGCTCAACCCAATGTAGTACCTGTTCAGCAAAGGCCTGATTTATATGGGCCCAACTCCCTTTATTCTAACATACTACCATGCAGAAAAGAAATGCAACAAGTTTCATAGCTTTACAAAAGCCCTAAGAATCACTATGTTAAAAATGAAGTTAAAGAAACAATTAATTGATCTTATATCACTGGACAAGCACACCCTACTGCATACTGTGGCTAAAAATATGACTGTGACCAATGAGGTTGGTTTAGTTTCTCTTGTGGAGAAGAACATCATTGGCTACATTAGGCAAATTATGCTGTATTACCAGCACAGACAAAGAATGTTAGGGATCACTGCTCTTGAATCAAATCCTATATAACTATCCTCTATTACATTCTAACCAAACTTCATGAACCTGCCCTGTATAGTGTGCCTTACTGTGACTCCTGCGGTGCTGTTTTAAGACCAGTTGTCACTGATTATATTAGAAATGAATCTCTCAATGCAGGGAATGGTTGGTGACACTAAAAAAGATAAAACAGGATGGAAAACAGGCTTTTAAAGTAATACAAATCTCTTTATTCTACTATCATTTTCATGACAGATTTATCTTGAGAGAGATTAGGCTCGCTGCGGTGTGTTGATGTCTTCATCGTGAGCCTCAGTTGGGTGAGGGTTTAAGCCTTGCTGTATAAATAGCCTGTCAAAGAGATCAAACTGCACAGTGTTTCGCAATGTTCAGGCTTTAATGTTTTAACTGGTCATAGAGAAAGACACTGAATTTTTCCCTAGAATAGTTTATGGAGAGTAGGCAGAAGATATGCGTGTATTTTTAAATCCTGAAGTTGTAAGTAGTTATATTCACAAGGTTATTCCTTCCAATTGATCGGAGTCTAAGGATAGAAAGTGTTCGGTGGTCAGTCCGTCCATCAGTCTTAAACTTTGCGCATAGAGGAAGTTAACTTATTCAAGTTTAGATAAATCACATTTTAATAAAGAGGGTGCTTTTACCCACTGTGTTCCTTTACTTTAGTGGTTAAAGCCACGATTCCACTTCCTTGCAGCTTGAGAAAATTCTTAAAGGCCTTGATTTTGACATTGGGAACCTCCTGATACCATGTATACAGACTGGTGATTGATTGATATAGGTTAATGGGAGGGGGAAGAGAGCTGCAGGATAAGCCATATGGATATAGAGTTGGGAATAGATAAATGTATGCCAGCAAAAGCATTGATCTTTCCCCCACTGGTCCATCAGAGAACAGCGATGGATATGGAGATGGGATGTTATCACAGGGTTTAAGCCCAACAGTGTGTCCCCCTCTGCTCTGCTGATGAATAAACCATCAGTTGTATTGTCATACAGTCCAATGACAGTGTAGTTTCAGCAGGTGCTGTCAGTATACTGAATGTTTGCAGAGGTACAGCTGCCCACTGAGATTTTTCTGATAAAACTTCCAATTAGTTCAATCAGTGTAGTCATCAAAATGCAGGAGCAGTTTTTATTCATTTAGATAAGGTCGAACAGCGACAGGCATCACTTGCCTTCCCTGAGGCCTTTTGAAAAAAAAAAAAGACGTTCCCTCAGAAACTTTCTTTTTACTGTTCTGGTCTGTCTAACACAGTTTGGTAAAAGTTGTCATGATGCCCGGAGGATTTCTAGTCATTGTTTTCATGACTACCTGGCATCACCAAGTCAAAAGTTCCAGTTGTAGCCATTTAAGTCTCACGGGCAAAGTGCCATGAGATATAGTGAGAACATTGATGAGCCTCAGAGGATGAACCATCATTAACAATCATGAGCTTTTTGTGTAACTGAGTATCTCAAGTTAAAGCTCTGGTCTACGATCTGAGAAAGGTTTGAAAAAAGCATCCCCCCCGCACACACCCCCCTCCCCTCTGTGCTCCTTAACCCCTCCCCTCCGAGCTCGTATCGCTCTCCCCTCGGAGTCCCGCGACACACCCCCTCCGGCTACAAGCTTTTTTTTTTTCTCTTCAACGAACTTTATACGTCCCGCAACAAGCACCAAGAGCAACAAGCCGGCAGAAACCAAATACAGCCCAGCTTTGAATGCGGAGTAACGATGTCGGATTCACAGATAAAGTTATTACAATGCACGTTGAAACTCACGTAAATCTTGTAAGTCATTACAATGTCCACAGCTAAGCTCCACAGCCAAGCTAGCGTAACGTCATTAGCATGCTACAGCTACGTTACCTTACAGCTACGTAATCAGTTACAACAGCTAAGTTAGCCACTTCTAAAAGTTACTGAGGGCCAAGAGACTAACAGATGCTGCCGCCAGCTTTCATCACAACGATCGCTTCCACATTGTGGCTGAAAAACAATCCTGTGTGTGTCCCAGCTGCTGTTCGGTGCTACTCAGACTTGTTGTTAGCTTACAATGCTAGCATAGAGGCTAACGTCTCCGTCGAACAAGTAAACAAGTGTTGACAACACTGCAGCGACAGGCACGTGTAATAACAGAAACAAACTAACGGCAGCTTTCACAGTCATCAGCAGCATCGGCATGAAAGTTATCTGTGTCATAACATCCACAATAAAGACGAAGATTACCTGCTCAACAGAAACGCCGCTGTATCAGCACCGGGTCCATATCTTCACGGACCTTTCGCCACCGTTCAAACGATGACCCGATGTTTATTCGGTTTGAGCCCTTTTTGTTTCACATGTCCGGTTTGTGTGTTTACAGTGACACTTTCTTTCTTTGACTCTTTGTCGGTGGGGCGAGCAGAGGCAGCTGAACTGCTCAGGGCAAAACAAACCTCTCATCCGCTTGTAGTTTCAAATGCGGAAGTGGGTCGGGACCAGACGTGAGCAGGAGCAGGAGAGTGAGCGAGGATTGGATCGGAAAATTGATCCAATAGGAACCATCCGGGCCGGATGGTTCCTATTGGTCAATTTCTTTTCAGTTTTACAGACACTAGAGAGAATGGATTTTTTTGGTTCCTTTTACTCTTCACATTGTGTGGGTGGTACTATTGGGTCATAACCACCATCTAAATGATGTTAATAATAATAACAAATCTTTCAAATCGTAGACCATAGCTTTAAAATTAGCTCTCGATGTTCATCACCCACAGAGTATGTATCCTATTATATCCAAAATGTTGGTTTGAGCAAAATGTTTGGAGAAAAAAAAGGGACACAGGCGCTTTGTGTTCTAGTGCCACCCTCAAACCATAATCTGAGCTTTAAACACAACATTCTGTACATCATAACCTAACTGGCAGATTCCAGGTACCTTATTAAGCCCCTTTCTGCTCCCAAGAGGATAAGCCTATTCAATTTTAATCAACCCTGTCATTGTGCCACTTTCAGGACAGATTTTTGTCATGACCCAGCTCTAAAACCATGACAAAAACGAGGGAGACCCAATAATAAGAAATGTATTTAGCAAAATAGCATAATTTACAACACAAAGTTAACTGAGGATAAGATGAGGTGTGTTTTATCGGTAACGTCAGTGGTGAGGATGTGTATGTGCATGAGTGTGAGATGTGTTGGGTAGCCTACAGCCATGGTAGGTGGGGCTTTCAAAGTGAGCCCACCGGGCCCGGGTGCTTCAACTACAGGGACCTTCCTCCTCCCAGGCAGGCTACCTGCAGCATAATAGTACAGTACAGGTCAAGTAACAACCAGGGGGACGTCACACTTTTCATATTTAGCCACACTAATGGTAGGACTATATACTGTATGCAGTATGATGAACATTGCTGCCTCCATGGGCTGCTAGCAGGGCTTTAGACTTTGTCTTGCTTCTGTTTTTCTTGGCACATTTGCCTGATGTGTAGAGAGACGCACACATTTTTTACTTGCAAACACCCCAGAACAGCTACTGAAGCTGTCTTGGGAATGATGATGAATTTAATAGAGCCTTTCACCATGAGTTTGGCAAAAGCTCAGCTGGCTCAACAAAGCTAACTGCCCTCAAATGAAACACCCTAGCTTGTAAGCAAGCCAAGTTTCCAAACTTCTTTTTTCTCCCCTATTTGGCTTCCAAAGGCATACAATCAGGCACAGCTTATAACAGAGGGAACTAAACACATATTCATGTAATTAATTAACATAAACTGAAACTACTGTATATCAGAGACTTAGAAAAATCTAAGCAGAGACAATGTAAGACGTGTCTGTTTCAAGTCCGCAATACTGTGCAAACAGTGGAGAAGAACACTGGTTCATGTTAATGTTGACATACTTCCATAGCATCCCATAACTTGCAATTGGCTTCCTACAGAGATTCATGTGAATAATGTATTTCATTTGATGCTTTCCTACACACCACTGATGCTACTCATACATCTAATAACTGGTCTGCAGTGGTCGTGTTTTGATGTCTAATGTGTCCTACATGAGCAACTGACTATTACAAATTACTCATATGTACACGCATGCTTGTTTCTCATAATATATAATGCTTTGTATTCTGTGCATACAATGCATACATTGAGGTCTAAGATAGAAGTATGAATGAAGTGTAAACATTTTTGAAGGGGAACATCTGACAAATGTTTTAGCCACTCAGCTATACTTAGCAGTATAGCTCTAAGGATGGCAATATCAAAGTTTTCACTGATCCAGTAAAACATTTAAAGATCTACTTGATACATTGGCACGTAATTTTGGATCAGATATTCATGGTTTCTGGATGAGGAATCCCAATGACCTCTGCTTGTTACCTTAGTGCCATGAGCATGTTGACCTTTTTGGGTTGGAGTAAAATGTCACCATACCAGGGATTGATTCACGTGAAATTTAGTACAGACATTCAGACTGTTGTGATCCTGATGTTTCATCTAGCACCATCATCCAATCTAAATTTCAATTCTGAAGAACCAGTCACCCTCAGCTGTGATTTTGTTTTGATTTTAGCATGCTTACAAGCTCTACTTGTACACAGTGACTGTTAGACATTATGTAGGCTTAGACCTGTGTCTACATACCCACACAGAGCTGCTAGCATGTTTTTAGACTCATGGTCTTGTAAAAAAAATAAAAGATAGTCTAAAGACATATTTTTGAAAACATATTCAAAAGATAAATAACAGATATGCAATATGTTTGCATCTAAACACCTATCTTTATTTAGACGCAGAGTATGGATCAAAGACATATTTATGTTATTTAATAAAAAAAAGACTTTTGGGGGGCAGAAGGTTGAATGGTGGTTGGGGGGTTAAAGAAAGGGTTGAGGTGGCATTAGCTTACAGAATCTGTCTGTGTTTCCTAGGTTTGTGACCACAGCACTGTATTCATCACTCTGTTATTTGAATTACAGACGTTCGTAAGAAGTGCTGAGGTTTCTGGACTAGCAAGCAAGACTAGCTAGATTCCACATTCGTAGTGGAAAGCCAATTTATCAGTCAAAATGCAATAGAGTGCTGCAGCAATGACGTATTTTGTAGGCTAACCCTGGAAGTTGGCATATCCCTGCTTCCCTCAACAAAAAGCCTATGGATTTTTTTACGTTTTTTGGGGCTATTGGAGGGTGATGGTGGGCTCTGTGGTGGGGCCCATGAGGAGGCCAGCTGATTTGGAGGGTGAGTCACATTAACAGTGAAACCTCTCAAGTACTGTAGATGCCAAGCAGCAGCCTCTCATGCTGCTAACTGTAGTTGTCTGGTATCTGCTCTGCATTTCTCTTTATCCTCTTTCTAAATCTCTCTCCCATACCAACTCTTCATTTGACAAACTGCACTTACCCAGCTTTTTCTTCTTTGCTCTCCTTTCCAGCTACATTCGATTGCTCTCATCCTCCCATCTGTGTCCTCCACCCTCCTCTCAGTGTTTCCATCACCTTACATAAACCCCAGTGAGGGGGAAGCCAGCCAGGCCCCAGACAAGAAAAACATACCCCCAAACAAGGATTTATGGAATGGGAATCTGGCGAAACCCGGCGAGTGGGTGTGTTTGCAAGTTCGTGGATGAAGGCGTTTCCACCCGGGGCATTCTCTGACCCTCAGTGTACACTCATTACTCTTCACCACAGCTGCACACAGCAGAACACAAGCTGAGCTGGGGAATGGAGATGAATAAGTTTTAACTGCACTTTAAGTGAGATTGTAACTTGCCATGCTGTTAACATGGGTCATTGTATCACTCCAGATCAGTGTTGGTTGAGAAAATGGTAATCATCATTGCCTTTCAAACCAACAACCTCAGGGCATGCAGGAATGTCTGTATAATCATTTTCACCTGCACGAGAAGAGTCAGGTCTCTGTGGAATGATGTGTAGTACATGATGTGAGCTGGAGTCTGTTTGTGTGTTATAAAGTTGTTTTTTTATGTTTGGTTTAAAGTTACAAATCCCGATGAGTTAATGTTTGTATCCTGAGTGTATGGTTGTGAATGTGCATGGACTTTTTTTGTGTGAGCAGAATTTGTTGGGATGTGTTTCAAGCTAATAAGTGCTGATTCTGGTGAAAGTGAACAGAAAGACTATGCTGCAGTAATAGGAAACACATGAATGTGCTGCACAGTGCAGGCTGTCTGTGGTACATAATTGTGTGTGCGTGTGTGTGTGTGTGTTGGGATTGTGTCTATGCATGCTTTAGAGACTCATATTCACTGAGTCTGGCCCACACAACTGAGGCAAGAATAACAAAGAAGAAAGTGTTTGTATTAAAGCAGAGAGAGGTGGCACGTCTGCAAGCCGCGGAGCTGAGTGTTCTTTTTCCCTTTTCCTACCAACTGTATCTGGACCACTATTATTCAACAGCCACATTACTGAGGAGCCATGCACGGAAATGCATAAAAGCCCCGTAGTTTGCTAAACTCTTGAGATGTAGAGGAAGGACTTTGACAATTCCTGTCCCCTTTATAGGCATGGTTGTGGCATGAAAATGGTGAAATGTAAGAATTTCTACAGATTTTATCTTTAAATCCCTAAACAGTATTCCATTGAGACTGCAAAAGCTCATGAATGAAGCTCATTTTAGCCTGTCATGTTCAGAGGTGATGCGTCCACAGCTTCTGTGGTGCCGCTCAGACATGGCGTGTTAGGGCTGTAAGCCATGAGCATCAAACTAAAACAACTTTCCCAGCTAAAGCAGCAGAGTGCACATCAATGGGCAGAGCCTCTGTGGAATCTCCTCCTCATGTAGGGGGAGGCCCCCAAGGTGCGTCGGCTGCTCCCCGACTCATCAGTTAGTCACAAATCCTCCTGTTCATGTTTTGTTGTCTCACATTGAAACCAGCTCAATCAATGGCATCAGTGTCCTTTTGTTAAGTGGTGTGTCTGGTTTTCACACTTTGTGTATCTCAGATAGCCTTCCACATCGCAGAATTATTGATCCGACAGATGTCTTTGTTAAAGCCCTATAATTGGCCCGCCAAACCAGAAGGTTGTTCAAGGCATAAAAAAAAAATGGCAAGAATGACTTTTTTAGTTGGAGGGAACTTTATAGCAAACAGTTGCGTGTGAACACACCCAACAGAATGGCTTCAACATCGGTTTGTGTCCACTTGAAGAATGTATGTCCAACATTTAATCTCCTTTTAGCTCTGGTTTTGGTCTCTGGTTTTGGTCACTAGCTGCTTGTGCCTGTCAGCCGTTTGGAGCTGGGCAGGTAGGGCTGTGGTGAGACCTATTATACTGGAGATATTTAATTATAGCCTGTCTATGTCAGGCCGCTGTAGTGCACTGTTCTCTAAATTGTGGGTGGGACAATCTGACAAGGGTCTGGGGGTTCTCCCCTCACACATTTTAAACTAGCATGAGAAAAATTATAGGTACATTTGTAATTTAATCCAGATCACATATTTGAACAAAAGGCCGCCAGGCTGCCCTGCTGCTGCTCCGCCATCCAGCAGGTCTCTACTTAACGAGCCCAGGGACTTTACAGCTTGGACAGCCAGTCGTGGTGGTGTGTGTACTGGGACAATTACAGCTTACAGTCCGCCGCATCAGCACAAACACAACCCATTAACACCAGACAGCTACTTGGGGTTAATTGTTTATTGTGGCCTTGTATAATACTTGCAATATGTCCCTCCCTTTATAGTTCATTTTTCCATCTTCCTCTCCTTTCACCTTTGTGCTCGCTATTTCTTTGTGGCTGCTGTTTTGCCTCACAGATGGGCCGTATGGATTTCCTCATAACTGGTACAATGACCAGGCTTAGTACTGAAGCAGGCTGCAGATGTTTACGCCCAGGCCTGTCTGTATCTCACTATGATGGTTTTAAAAGTTAATCCAAACTGGATTACCTGAGAAACCAGAGCAAACAGGTCCATTTCCTTGTTAAACAAACCTAAGTAGCCTCTGTGTTAACAGTTTGCTATTATACAAACGCTGTATGTGTTTGTGTGTCACTGCATGTGGAAACACTCTGTGCGCTTACTGGCTCTTCCTCCCTGCTTCTGTTCATTATCGATACACTGTAGAAACAGCGGCGTGTTTGTTAGTTGTAAATGTGGCAGCACAACACCAAAAATCTCTGGAAATTTCAAGTCCAAGTCAGGTTCCAGTGGGAATATATATATATATGTAAATTAAAATCCAAATTCACTCACATCCACTCCAGCAAATACCAAGAAAAGCCCTTCTCACACTGACTCATAAACACACACACACACCCACACACACACACACACACACACATGCACACGTAAATAACATGCATACTTACAAACGGAGCCCTAAAAAAGCAGCTTATAAAACCATCAGCACCTTCCCAGCCCGGGGTGTTCAGTGAGTGACATTTAATGGCAGTCTGACTTCTGACTCAGTTCATTACACAGGATCAGACATCAGGGGCAAAAGTGGTGTGTTTGGGAGAGGAGTGCCTGTTAGAAACTTGGGAATGAGGAGATGATTTATAATAGAACATGGAAGCAGGCAAAGGGGAAATGAGGTGGTAGAGATTGCTGAGTTCATGGGTTTGAGGTTGGACCGGTTCATGTTGCAGATTTCCACTCTTGGTCTGTTATTTGGGGTTTAAAACATTAGTGTTTGGACTCGAAAGTACCTATCAGTCAAATTTTAGCTCACAAATGACCTGCCATGTCCACAGGTCAGACTGGAGACACTTCTCAATACAGTACAGTCCAAAACTGTCCTCTGCCTTAAACCAAACAGTAGAGAACAGGGGACATTTGGCAGCTGAAGTGTGGGTTCAAGTAAGAAAATCTCAGCATTTTCTTTTAGCAGAGTGGGTTATTATCAGCAAAAGCTCAGAATCAGTTCATGCCCTACAGTTGGTATGATCTAATAAAAAATGCATCTCTCTGCCTGTCTCAGGACATGCATAGTTAAAAATTATGTCAATCATTTTTGGTGTGAAGAGCAAAGAAAGTCTGATTCTTAAGGCTTCTCTGGTTTTAGTCAGACACATGGTGGATTGGCAAGACAAAGCATCTACAGTGGATTTGTGAGGCTGTGTTTGGCGCACAGTGGAACTTTGATCTATGCTAACATCAGCTTGCAAACACGCTCACAATGACAATGCTTAAATGCTGTTATTCATACGTTATATTGTTTGCTCTGTTCACCACCTGTAGTTAAGCATGTCACATTGCTAACATTTGATATCTAGCGCCAAAAACACAGTCAAAGAGTCAGATGATTGATAGTCAGTTGGGTTCATCTTCTGGGGACCATGAATATCTGTACAAAATGTCTTGGCAATCCCTCCATTAGGTGGTGAGATATTTTAACCTGGATCAAAGTGGTGAAATGATTGACTGACAGTGCCTCTGCTGGAGCCATGCTGTATGGATACAACTCTTAGTAAAGGTTAAGGAGGTAGAGAGTATCAGTGTAATCTGCATAAACAATTATATTTATTAATGGCACATACAAACTCAAGGCCATTGCTATACAGGAAGTGGTATAAAGGAGGGGCTGCAGAATTAAACCCTGGGGTTTTTCATAACTGGAGACCCAAAACATTTTTTTGTGGAAAAAATCAAGACAGAAGCAGAATTTTGTGCAGAAAATGTGGGTTTTGGGGTACTATGAGACATTTTTAAAGGAATGTATTTTAGATAACTGCTATGAATGGTTGTATCCAAAACAATTGATATCTCTTACAGGTTTCAAAAATGCAAATCCGTAACTTGCCACCTTTGTTCTCTTCAGTTCTGTTTCCCCCTTTCTGAGTAGCTCCTTTCTCTGTTGTTGTGGATCTGTGTGTTCCAACATAGAACATTTAAGGATTTCATTTTGGGGGGAGGGTAAGACTGTTTCTATAAAAGGACAGCCAGCAGCTGGCCACGCCTGCTAAATCCGCCCCACAAAACCCACCCACCAGCTCCATCTGTTTCCCAAGTGGAACCCCCTGACTCACAAGCACACACACACATGCACTCACACACACACACACACACACACACACACACACACACACACACACACACACACACACCTACTTGGTGCTCTTTGATCCCAAGAGAGCGGAAACCTACATTTGTACATCGAATCCATATCAAACAATGAATGTCTTGTCTGCTTATAGAGTGTACGACAGTTAAGTGAGGAGTGATGACACTTTCACGTTCATTCCTACCTACATACTTTGTCTCCTCAAACTCAGAGGTACAGTACTTCAGTGACCTTGACCTTGACAGCTGAGCTTTGGCTTTTAACTGTTCTCACAGGACAAGCTGTTAAGCTGTAGTTAGTCCTGTTCATCTGCATTTAAAGGAAGAACAAGCAAAAGCCCAACTAGATGCAACAAGATGTTCTGTAAAAAGTATTCCAATATGTCAATAGTACTTCACAAAGGGACAATTATTCTTAGAGACATTTGAAAATGGCCATGTCCAATCATTGCCTGTGTCTAGGCCAAAAAGCTGCCCTTGAACACACTGCTAAGACTGCAGCTGATGGCCAACGAGCTTGTATGTTCTGCACCTGCGTGAAAGGAAATGCACCTCTAATGAAGGAAATGTCTGATAAAAAGTTGCAAATGGCATTGGCAATGAGGCCTTCGCTTAACAGAACAGCCAATGAAAGCCTATTCTACATGTTCAATCGGCCAAAAAGCCGCTGACATAAGCCAACGAGCGCCACTGAGGCAGGACTCATCGCAAAAACTAGGGCTATAGACACACACAGACGGCCCCGACATTGGCTGACTGTCAGCCTGGTGTCAGGGCCCTTAAGCTTTACTGTGTGTTCATTTGTTTTATTACAAATTTGTTTGGTGGGGTGCCCTGTTAACTCACCTGGTAGAGCGGCACCCCATGTACTCAAGCTGAGTCCTTGACAATGGCGTGGTGGTAACAATATACATTGATAGAATAAAGACCTCAATGTTGCTCTTTCATTTTGTCCTGTTTTGAAGAGACACACTACATACACTATGTATGTAAAAATGTCATTTTAACAACTTTTAATAGTACTCCCAGTACATGTTTCATATTCCTCAATAGATTAGGGTTTTACTAAAATGTAACAAACTGACTCAGCAGGGCGCTACTGCTGACTTTTGTGGCAAGCCCAGTTGCAGGTAAACTGCCTGCTTCCAGATGACCGCAGTTGCAAAAAGTCAGAGTCAAATGATAGTGATTTTATATTGGACTGACCATTCATATGCATATACTTTCAGTCCAAAAACACATGTAAATGAATGTACACAGACACTTAAAGTGTTGAGTTTGGAATCAGAATGCTACAGGAGCAGCAGATAAATGAGGCGCTCATCCAACATTAGAGATTCCTGGCATATGCAAGTCTGCTTCCACTGGGAACTGACTACCAAAGGCTGGGCGAACGATGTAGAGACACAGAGAGAAGTAGAGGGAGAGGGGGGATATGAGGCGGTAAAGAGGAAAGTCAGGGTAGAAAGGGACCTAAGAGAGGCAATGAATTATTTATTAGTCCACAGCACCCTCCTCTTCTTCATCCTTTACTCCTCCTCCTCTTTCTCTTCTTACTCCTCCTCTTGTTCCTCTGCTCCAGCTTCCTCTTCATCCTCTCCTCCTCTTTCTCTTGTACTCTCCCACCTCTCTATCCCCTACTCCCTCTTGTTCAGCATCCTCTAGTCCTTCCCTTTCATCTTTTACTCCCTGTTTCTCCTCCTCTTCATCCTCTACTCCCTCTTGGTCAACTTCCACTTCCTCCTCCTTTTTACCCCTTCAATCCTTCATTCTGTCTTTGTCTTTATCTCCCAGTGTTCCCTTTCCCCTGGCTGGCCCTTAAGATATTTTCCAAAATGTTGTTGTAATGGTACTGTCTATCGTACTATCGAGACATCATACTGTGAAAGTGTTAGTTTGACATTGAACTCAAATGATTGTTGATAGCCGCATGGTTTGACTTTGGAGACAGCCAGGCTGAGCTTGGCTGATCATGTCCTGACTCTAAGCTCTTGAGGTAGATATCAATATTTTCATCCAACATCTGGAAAAAACAAAAGCAATAAGAAAATTCAAAATGTTGAACTCTTCCTTTTAACTGGACTTGGTCGCAACCCAAGGTAGTGATGAGAGAGACCACTGGCCAAGACCAAGATGAGCCTGAGACAAACAAGTCGCCTGAAATCTTTGTCATGGGATGGCACCATTCTTGAGTCATAGATGATGGTATGTGCATGCATACAAGTGTGCAAAATTCATGTATGTTATAAGTTAAAGAGGTGTATTGCACCGTTATGAAAGTTATGGAAAGTTTAATTATAACGTCCAGTTAGCAAGTCCATTAAGACCTCATCAGCCCCCCAGGGATGAGTTTGATGGCCACCGGCAGGAATGATCTGCTGCTCGCTGCCATGTTTTGGTTAAAAGTCTTTGACTGAAGACACTTCTCGCCTCAATCAGCAAGTTGTGAATGGGGTGTGGGAGACATGCTTACCAACTTGGACAGTATCTTCTTCTCTGTCACAGCCTCCAGAGAGTCCAGCTCAATGTCTCATCAGGGCAGCAGCCGGTAACTCCTTCAGATTTTTGGAGATTTTTGTTTCTCAGTTGTTAAGTTTTTGGCTTGTTGCTGAAACTTATTGCAGAAATGAATTTGTCAGCATTAGAGAAGAAAACATATTTTTTAGATTTAGAGCAGCAGACTTTGAGACACACACTGCCCACAACCTCTTTCGACCATCCAACCTGGCTAGCCGGACCACCCCAGGGAAGAGAGCTGGGATAAGAGCCATGCTAATCCAGCTTGGATTTAAGGCTGCTCCTGGCTAATATCCCGTTGCAGGGAGGTGAAACGGTCGAGGTTGGAGCAACTGGAAAGCAGATACTGTTGTGCCTACAGACCTGTCTCCGCCACAGCATCCCAGATCAAGCTGTTTGAGGGCGACCGAGCGCAGGACTACAGATGAGGACTCTGTTTGCATTGTTGATGCATTGTGCTCACACAGTCAAAGTGGACAGACAGTGTTTCCCAGATGTTGAACTTTTAACTTAAATGTGCTGATCATATTATCATCACCATCTTGTTGCTGCTGTTTACATTCACCCCGATGCAAATTCAGAAAGTGCCTGACACGTTTATGTGTATATGTATATAAATAACTGTATATATGCTTTTTGTCTGTGTAGCATGAAGCATGACCCTGTATTGTATAATGTCAAATAAATCACCAGAAACGTTGAATTTTTATTCCATGCATTCTTCTTCTTTTTCAAAACCTGGCACCCATACTACCCACAATGTAACTGACATCAAGTGACGTCATTAACATGGAGGAAATTCAACAGATTATACGCAGCTTCCTCTGGAGCTACAAAATGCTTTAAACTACTTTTTTTCACATATGCAGTAGTACTCCTCAAGATCTGTAAACACACTTTTTATGTGTAAACTTGATGGTGTTACCCTTTAATGAACTTATAAGCAATATGCTCATTATCATGTCAGCTAACTGTTGATTTCAACCTGGAATAAAACATGAAAAATGTGACATGTAATTGCTCAAGTATGGAGTGAGTCACTGACAGATTTGCATTATGTTTCTTTGTCTGCGTTTCAGGTGGCTGTTGTAAAGAAAAAAAAAAGATGAAGACAGATGTCGAGACGGAGGATCCAGACGAATGAAAGAGCCCCAGTTCTCTTTATTTATTACCTTCACAATACGTGTGAGCGTGGGTGTATGTGTGTGTGGCGTGTGCATGACAACGAGTGCGAGCATTGAGAGTAGATATGAATGCATGTGTGCATTATGAACGGTACCTAAGATTTCAGGCTATCATTTGCAAATTTTGTTTACTTTTTATAAGGTTCCAATAACTCATATATCATTGTCACAGTATAAACAAAATGACTTTACTATTGGTACATATTGTGTTTTGTGTTTGTAACTAGCTTCCTATTTAAGAATGTATATTTGTATGTATGATATACTCATCTAGAAACTATTTAATGGACAATTTTATTATAGCTTCATCTTCTCACCACTATACTGCTCATGCCAACACACATAACTCAACAAACACATACAGGAGATATGCATACGAGCAAACAGCAAACACCTATAGAACAAAAACATTGCAGTCAGTTCAAAGGGAAAAAAAATCCTAAAGAGTTAGTTTTCCATTTCTTTCTAACCAAATGCAAGTCTTTTTTGTTGAACCGCAGACAATAAGAATAATAATGTAGGGCTTTCAGTTGGTGTAACACATCCTCGGTCAGCCATATTGGAGGTCCTCTGTTCTTTGGTAACTAAAGGCTGGTTGAGTTAATGTTGAACAGTTTCAAAGGAGATGCGTCCTAATTTTTCTTAGTTTTTACCATCATTCTCATCAGTTATCAGAGTATTACACTCATAAATAGCATTGCTGAGCAATATGTTAAGCAACATATTAAGCTCAATGCAGTGTGGCGAGTTAGAGTGTTGCATCTGAAAAGCCTCTCTAACATAAATGATCTCTGCTTGAGATGTTGACAGTGCACACATAAAACAACAGGGACAGACGCAAGCAGTGTGCATAAGAATACAGACGTGATACAGCTGTAAGTATGTCTGATAGAGAGGTGTGTGTGTTCTTGTGTGTGTGAGTGTATAAAACATGGGCAATAGCTAAAGCATTGGTGCTTCCATCCATGCATATGAGCTAATGTACAAAAGGCAAAACACAAAGGCAATAGGCTGTGTGGCCTATTGGTTTATCCGGCCAACGACAATCCTCCCTTTCACTTTATCTGATACATCACAAGATCTGCAATATTCGATCAGAAACAGATGATCTGGTCAATAACTGTAACTTTTTGTTCAGTTCATGAGTCAAATGTTCGATTGTCCGGGGACTTTCCTTATGTGACAAATTAAGCAAGTGTAGGGATGAGTGCTTTGTAGTTTGTGTACAGTATTTGTACTGTAAGTGGTGATTAACTATGATCGGTCCCTTCACCACCAACATGTGCTATCATGCAAAGACTTCCCCATATGTGTGCTCCACAATAGCCTACATGTTCAAAATGTTTTGGAACTTTTTCTAACACCATGCCGAGGTCAGCTGTATAACACAGTCTCATCTACAAAGATGTTTATATGGATTTTTGGTCTTTCTTTTGATGTTTTGTGTGAAAATAACTGAATATTAAAGCTTAGACGTATGGTGATATTTGTGAAGTACTATCAATACAATGGCTTCCTCTTCAATCTCAATCAGTTTTGAAATCGACATAACAATAATATTGGCCCTGCACTGTTGATTAGCTGAAGAGACGAGGCAGAATTGGAGTGGCGAATAATAATGTCACTTCACTACCTGTTAAACACACTCTCTCTCTCTCACACTCACACACACACACACACACACACACACACACACTCTCACACTTATAATATATGTGTCTTGCCTGCGATAAACTTCCTGCACCCTAACAGTGTAAACCCACAGCCCCTCCAGCTCCCTTCCAGCTTTGCTCTGCAGTCTGACACATTCAGGGACGGGTTTGGATTTTTTAATGTCTATCTTAATAACACGCTCACTTAATGTAATCATCCCTCTTCTCCATTATAGCCATGAACTGATACTGCCATATAGTGACTGCAATGTAAGAAACTGGCCTGTGCCTAAATGCATTCCAAAGTTCAGTTGTAGTTATTATGAGGCTTCAGCAGTCTGAGTTGGCCGAATCAAGCTGTTATCTTCGTCATGGCTTTTATGACTGCTATTTTTCTTAAGAGCTGTTAGACCAAAGCAGAGCTTAAGTGACATGCAATATTGAACCTGACTGGGATGGCACATCCATGTTGCCATTGCTGGATGTGTAAGCAGGTAGTTGTTTGCTAAATTGTTAGCCTTAAAATGGCTCAAGGCGTGAGATGTTTTGTTTTCTCTGTCCTCTACTGGCCAAAAACCACTTAATTGGGCTTTATACTTGTTACTAATTTGCCGACTGGCCATGACTCAGTAAAGGGAAGTTGGGTTTGCCAAGTCAAGTACAGGTTGACATTAATGACGCCAGACAGGAGACTCAGTGCCACCAACTGGTTATCTTTGTACATTCAACTCCTAATATTTGCTTAACAGTTAATTCATTCTTGTCCCGATAAGCTGGACATTTTTTACATTTTGGGTGGAATTTAGATTCAGACTGCTTAATGTTAGTTTCAACTGAATTTTGGAATACTTAAGATCACAACAAGGACTGTTGATTTTGTCCCTGATCTTTTATAGTGTAGTCACTCGACAAGGGGATCACTTCACAACCATTGTAGGGTGGAGGGATGATTATAATGACGCATACTGTAAATCTTTCAGCATACATGTGATATACATGTACATTCTGAGCTAAAGGGGCAATCTGTGAGATATGGCCAGAATTTAGGTTGAAACATTCAATAAATGACCTTCCATTATCAACAGAATGTGGAGAAACAACTGTTGACGTTATGTATCTGAAGAGGTGATAGTCTTCCCTGTTATCTGCCTGAATTGGTTGCGATTCAGGCAGACTCCCGCCAGCTAATAGGGCCACTTAGCTCCACGGCTAACTGTGCTACTTGCTAATGGCAGCTAGATGCTACAGCCAAAGATAGCTACAGTAATGAGTATAATGAGCAGCAGTTAGCAGTTACGCTGCCCCCTACAGTTTTGGAGCTACCTTTGAATTCTGACCATTTCTTACATACTACACCTATAAGATAGACTTGAAAATATTGGAACCTGTCCTTTAAAGGAGGAAAAGCAATGATATGAAGGAACTGGAGTCTTAAAGTGCTTAGACAGGTTTAGAAACATGATATGCTTAGAAATGTTGCAGTCCAGCTTCTTCGACCATAGACAGTAGTGGCTCTAAGGCAAAATAAATAATTTTGGGCTACACTCTCCCCAATAGCGTTTTGAAAATGCACTTTAAAGAAAAGTCAGTTTGCCCTACATTCAAGCCTGTTGGTCACTTTTATGCACTTGCTTTGCCCTTAATGAAGGTTATAATATATATAGATATATAGATATATAGATATATATATATAGATGTGTGTGTGTATATATATATATATGTATATGTGTATATGTATATATATGTATGTATATATGTGTATGTGTGTGTATATATATATATATATATATATATTATAACCTTGCTTTGCCTGACGGGAAGCAAACCAGACCTCCTTACAAATGTAAATATCGTCCCTCATTTTAAATCTTTACCAGAGATTGAGAAGAGCTCGTAAAAATGCTGTACTTGAAGTTATCTTACGGCTCTTCAGTGTCATCCCCAGGCTGTGATTGTGCGGCGGAAAAAAGGGGAGGAGAGGGGGTGGGTAATGCCAGTAAAGCGGCGTGACAGAAGAGGGTTAATACCATCGAGCTGTGCTAAGATTGCCCAGCCTCATGTGGCTTTAAGGGATTGCAGGCAGTATTAGCAGCTGAATAATTATTTTTGGGATGTTTCTTCTTGTGCTCACTTTTGGTGTGGCACACATCGCTTCGTTTCCCCCTCAACACTCTTACTTCTGTGGAGCTTTGGCAGCCTGCAGTCTTGTACAAAAACTTATATTTTTGTGTCCTGTGTGGGCAGAGCTCCGGAAGGCACTCTGTTCAAACTTGAATGTTCTACATATATTTCAAATAAAGTCCAGAGATGGAAAGATTGGGTGGAATTGCACATTTAGCACTGTGACAGGAAAAGTGTGAAATAATGTCAATAGAAATGTTAATGGTGGAAATGGATAAGGTGGTGACACCTTTGTAAGAAGTTAAATAGTGATGCGTCCACTATGTTTGTAAACAGGGTTGCAAATGTCCCCTTAATGCTATCAATGAGAAATCATATATGAATATACATATATGATGAATATAGATATAAGGCATCTATTTTTGGCATTCTTTATCACGTGGTAAGAAGTGATATTGGTAGGAAAAACATATAGGTTGGATCCATTGTGCATCCTCGCTGTGCTGAACAATGAATCTGTGTTTGCGACTTTTTTCAACAAAGCTTCTCTCGTGTTTTCTTTTTTTTTGTATGCTGCACTGAGAATACATCATTTTCACAAGTGGTTTGGAAAACAGAAGTGTGAAACAATATAGTATACAGTAGAATAGCTGTTGCATTATTTGTTACGACTTGTATGTAATGTTATTATGGAAGATGTAATGTCCTTCTGTAAATGTTGTTTAATGTTGTTTTACTGGAAATAAAATTTATTAATGCTTCAGATGTGTTTGTTGAACTCTTACTTTGACTCTGCTCTCTGTCATTCATGCTTTGTGGTTCTGTCCATATATCTACATGAGAATAGTGTCAGGGCACAGTTATTACTGTAAAATGTTCTGTTGCTGGGGCTGACAGATTTAATTAAAACTAAGCTTTATGGCTGACCCAGCTTCTAAGAGACCACAACATACTCTAAATGTCTGCCAACCAGAAGAAAGGATGCAGTGCATACCTGATCCTAGGAGACCCGACATAAAGTGTTATGTCAAAGCACTGTAATTCAACCCACTCATGTGTATAACTCTGTGTCATGTTGTCTGATTAAGAAAATACTTGCTTGTTGCAACATGAAAATCTACCATCCATCTCATACGATGTAAACAGGGCATCAGTGTTACCAGCTCAGTAAAAACAATTGCCTGAATCAATGTGTACGTTTCTGCAAACCACCAGGTTTCAAACCTTACATTTCTTTAGCTTCAGTTTTCAATTTTATATTGCAACAATGTTGCCGCTTATGGTTTGGTTAGGTTTAGGCATAAAACACCTCTTGAGGTTTCATTTACACTGGGGACGCTGTGGACATGTCCCCACCATGTTTTGAAATGGCCAATTTTGTCCCCATCACTTTTTAAAAGCATAGTTAAAAATCTTAAAAATAGCTTGCACTACAAAATTGTAACTAACAAATGAACACTTAGCAATTCATTAGCTCCTGCTTCTCCAGCTGAAATAACTCTTCTGCTCATTCTGGTGCAAAATTCTGACTTAGCCCAGGACCTAAAATGCACAGTACACTGTAACCCAATGCTAACCAACAGCCTTCAACATGAGCAAGAAATCTGGTATTGTTCACTGGATGATAGCCTATGGTTTGTATGGTGTTGCAGCTGTGGATTTAATGCATATGTATGATAAGCATAAGTTACAGTACTTATGAAGTCAGTGTTGTCGTGGCCTTTATGCTGATTATTTTCATATTGTCAACTGGTTGGTTTCTCGCTTTAAAATGTTGAAACACCATCTCGAACATTGTTGACTTGTTTAAAATGTGCTGTGGTTTCATGCTTACAAATGTTGAAGCACAGTTTCGAGCAGTGGTCTCTGGTTTGGCATTTGTCTTGCCCAGCTGTAATGCCACCACCATCCCCTACACCTCCTGACATGAAAATCAGCTCATATACATGTACTGTGAACATGATATGAAATCAGAAATGCCAATATGGTACATATGATGCGTACAAATTCGAACAAAACTGTGGCAGAAACATAAACTGCCAACATTTTATGCAGGCGACTGGGCTTGGTCAGATAATCCAGACATGGCTGAAGCAAAAGCAGAAGAGGGGGGGCTGTAAAGCACAGGTGTTACAGGTAAAACATTCAAACAGATTATTATGAGATAAAACAACAGTTCCAATAACATTTTCTGATTAGGTATGACAAAATAGTTTTGTGTATGCTAACAACTTACTTGTTACTTCACTCAAAGTTAGTGTCAGATGACCTCAGCTCTACTTATGTAATGTACAGAATACATAATTTTTAGCATAACATGCAAAACAGTGATATAGACCTGTAAGGAATACCTAACATAAAAGCATTACACAGTGTGTTTTGTCTCAATTTTTCACAGGTCACATATCACCAAGGCCCTCCTGGTAGTGATAGTACTGTCAACTAGAGCCTACAGACAGAAGTCAATCAACACATCCTGGTTACACTAGTTCAGTTGCAGTTCGTATTCTTCTTTCCTCTCTTCAGCCCAAGAAAATCTAACATTCCTATGTCAGTGTGCATTTTACACTCCTTCTTCTCTCCTCCTGCAGACAGACAGACTACAGATTACAGTGCCAGTTGGAAAGCCTTGCTCTCATCTTGTCTACATTAGGGATCATATGTATTTTTCCACCTTGGGCTGACGTCTCCCTCCTTGGTAATAAACACAATTTTTGTGCGAGGGCTGATTACAGGAAGTTATGTCTCAACTGGTACTTGGAAATGACACAAAACATACTCAGAAACTGCATTCTGTCTGCGCACAAGGCAGCAATGTATCACACATACCACACCATTCCAGTTTTAAAAAGACATTTTATCTCCTGATTTTCAAAATAAGTTGCAATTAGTTATAAGACAATGAATGCATTAACTGATATTTCGGCCAGTTAAGGGCAGCAAAAACAAGCTGTACACAGTGTTGACACACAGTATAGTCACATTTTATGGGATAAGTTCACTCAAAATGAAAATTCAGTCAGTCGTTATCTACTCACCATCATACTGATGGAAAGACAGGTGAAGCTACGTAGTCCACAGCAAAACAGCGCTGCTTCATGCTCCTAAACAACTGAAGTAGATCAGGAAAAAACATCAGAAAAAAAACATAAAATGGTTCCATGCAGCTCGTCCGGCATAATCCAAGTGTCCTAATGCCCCATGAACCCAAACTGATTTGAAGAGACATTAGATACTCCCTTTAGAAGTCAAAATCTTCACTGCAGCCGCTACACTAAAAACGTTAGCATGCACACCGTCTGAACTGGGAACAAGTTCGACTGTACGTCGTTCAAAACAATTTGGGATCTCAGGGCTTCTGAAGACTTGGGTTAAGCAAAATGAACTGGGAGCCATTTTATGTATTTTTTTGTTTGTTTTTTACATTTTAAAACAAGTCCCCATCTACTTTGGTTGTTTAGGAGAATGCTGCAAAGTTGTTTTGCTGTGAAGCTCCAGAAATGTTTTGTGGACTACTCTGGCCCTGACAAATATTTTACTTTGTTAGAGCAACAATGCTGGTGTCAGAACTGAGACTGACGCAAACAACAAAAGTGTGGGCCATGATACCAAAATAATGAACTGAAAGACAGTAAAGACAGTCCCCCCCCCTTTCCAATTCATGTAGTCATTTGTTTCATTGATGTTAAAATATGTATTAAAGCAGCTGAAAAGGACAGTTAAATAACTACTAACAACTGTTTCATTTTAATAAGGCAGGCAACGTTGTCAGGATAATCTTCTGTCATCAGTCCCAAATGTTGCAGAAACTTCTCATAGCCCTCTAAGCAACCATTGTTGCAAATATTTTTATAACTCGTTAATCATGAGATCACAAGTTAGATATCTTGTTATCTTGGGATAACAGTCCTTTTCTTGTGAACAGGTTATTTTAGAATCTAAGCCACTTTTCTTCAGATAATAAGATAAATGTCAAGTTTTCTCGAGAAAACAAACTTTTATTGTTTTCAGATTATTATTTAGTTATTAGAAGAAAACAACTTTTGTTATCCTAAGAGAACAAACCAACTTTATAAGTTATGATCTCAAAATAACAGATAAAATATATTTTTTGTGGCCATAGCTGAGCCCAGTTTCTGTACCAGGGCTTTGAGAGGAAAAAGTGGTTTGTGAACTACTGAAGCCAATGATAGATGCTTATACTGACACTGCTTGCATTAGATGTACATTAACCTTGAACATAGATAATTTCTAATTAAGTTCTGCTTGAATAATTAAGTCCTATTAAAACTACAAGTGCTCTCAGGTCACATGCCTTCCAGTTTATCTTTAGCTTTATGGGCTTCTATAATTGCCTATAGGTAATCCACCCAGCATTATACTCTATGTGTGTAGTTGATTATTGGTGGGAGGATTTATTTCAGAGAAGAATTGAAAACATACACTAGGATTTTCTATAGCCAACCATCCATTAATATGGGGGAATGTCCTATCTTTTAATGGTAGTTCAACACAAAGATGGTCATAAGTAGAACACAGTGGTATTTTGTTTTAAATTAAACAGAAATAAAAGGCCCAGTGTGTAGGATTCAAGGGTATTTAGGGGCAGAAATTGAATATAATATTCATTACCATGTTTTCATTAGTGTATAATAACCTGAAATTAAGATTTTTTGTATTCATGTTACCTTAGAATGAGCCAGTCATATCCAGAGGTAGCAGGTCCTCCTCCACAGAATCCACCATGTCCATCGTCATGTTTCTACAGTAGCCCAGAATGGACAAACCAAACACTGATTCAACAAAAGTGCTTTTCATTTTTTTTTATGGCATTTGTAGGTTATACTTCATACTGGGAGGGCGAACATGAGTGTTTTTTCTTGTCTTCAAACTTTTCAAATCAAACTGTGATCACAGAATTAAGTCTGCTATGATTTTCATATCATAAAGAAATAAATAATCACCAATGAATGCTCAGAACTGAAGAAAAGCACATTAAATGTAGAAGTGTTCCTTTAAGATGCTTGGCATAGTTGTACATCCTTATGGCACGGCAATAGCAATGCAGAAATGAACTGAAATGAACCTCTGTAATCCTGGAGAAACATCATGGACAGACAGAGAGAAGGAGAGAGAGAGAGAGAGAGAGAGAGAGAGAGACACACACACACACACACACACACACACACAGAGAGAGAGAGGTGTACGCCAGGGTTGCAATTTAAGTCCAACTTTATTTAACGTGTCTATAAATGAACTTGCTGTTGGGTTGGATCAATGTGCTGCTCCTGGCCTCTCCCTCCTAGATAGAGAGGTGAAGTCTCTGTTTTATGCCGATGACCTTGTTCTACTGTCTCCTACTGAACAAGTTCTACAGCAACAGCTGGACATAGTAGGAAAGTACTGTCAGAACTGGGCCCTGGCAGTAAACATGAAGAAAACTGATGTCATGATCTTTCAAAAACGCCCTTGTCAGGAGAACAAACACCAATTTACCATAAATAATCATATCATTGAACATAGCATGAGTTATACCTGCCTTGGTATAACCATTACAGCATCAGGGAGTTTCAACATGGCAGTGAATGCACTAAAAGAAAAAGCTCGAAGAGCCCTACATGCAATGAAGAGAACATTTTTATAATTTCCAAATTCCAGTCAAAATCTGGCTTCAAATATTTGATAGTGTCATCCAGCCCATTGCACTGTACGGTAGTGAAGTCTGGGGTCCACTCAGTCATCAGAGCTATACCTGCTGGGACAAACATCCAACAGAATCTTTACATCCAGAATTCTGCAGACACATTTTACACATACAAAGAAACACACCAACAGATGCATGTAGAGCAGGATTAGGCAGATACCCACTGATAATTAACATTCAAAAGAGAATCCACCTGAAATCCAGCCCCCGAGACACCCTCCACTCCAAAGCCCTCCAGAGTCAAGAGCTGAGCCCAGAAAAGAGTCCCCTATGTCAGTTGGTACTGAGGCTAACTGCCCCCTCTCAGACACAGTCTGACCAGCCTCACAACATCACTGCTCTCCAAACACCAATCAGAGTAAAGCACATTGTAACACAATGTAAAGAAACCTATCTGGAACATTGGAAAGAAGAAACTAAAAGCCAAAGTAGATCAGAATGTTATCTCGCCCTAAAAAGAGATTATGAATGAGCAGAATATCTCTACTGTCAGAGATAGGAAGCAGAGACAGATCCTCACCAAGTACAGGCTCAGTGACCACAAACTGACAATCCAAACAGGAAGACACAAACAATCATGGCAACCAAAAGAAAACAGAACATGTGGTCACTGCTCGACAGGTGAGATTGAGACAGAGATGCACTTTCTCCTACAATGTAAAGCATTCAACGAAGCCTGAGGGACAGTGAGTGACACACACACACACACACACACACACACACACACTGTATATACTGTATATATAATTAATGTAAATCAATCTTGGTGTTGTTATTTGTTCTGTCCGAGTGTTTGGACAGATGCTTTAGCAACATTGTTGTTAAACTTTCATGCCAATAAAGTACCTTTGAATATGAGACAGAGACAGACAGACAGACAGAGAGAGAGACAGAGAGAGAGGGAGAGAGAGAGGGTGACAGACAGGGAGAGACAGCCAGAGAGAGAGAGAGAGAGAGAGAGGGAGAGACAGCCAGAGAGAGAGAGAGAGAGAGAGAGGGAGAGACAGCCAGAGAGAGAAAGACAGACAGACAGACAAAAAGAGACTGAGAGAGAGACAGACAGAGAGAGAGAGACAGACGGAGAAACAGACAGAGAGAGACAGAAAGACAGAGAGACAGAGAGAGAGAGAGAGAGAGAGAGAGAGAGAGAGAGAGGTCTGTAAAGTCAGTCAAAGTGAGACAGAGGTAAACAGGAAGTATGTTAGTGCAGGCGCAGTTAAAGTAGTTACTGGAGCAACTATTGTACTGATACTAATAAAGCTGAAAAATAATAAATAGATATACATGAATTGTAAATGTATTTTTCGTTTTGTTTTTCTCTCTGAAGTGTGGACAGCTCCTGATAGTACTAGATAAAGGTCTCTTAGTAGAGGCATTTAGAGCCACAGCAGGGCCCTTACATCTGCAACATTTAATCCTGTCTAATATTCTAACGCTGACCTAAAATAGTTTGTCCTTTTTATCCTCATGTCATTTAAGTTGTATGACTTTGTTTTATTTTAACGCATTTGTTTTCATAATTTCCATCTCTAATCGCAAATGCAACATTTATTCTTTAAAACTCTGCACATAAAACAAGTCTTTACCAAGACAGCAGCACACAAACACATGTTTAAACACTGAGTACAAATACAAACAGCTTTCACATCATTATATCCAATTAAGACACATATAGCAAAGAAGTATTTGAGTTTTCAATGTATCTTTTACAAAAGAATAAAGTATGATGCTGCATTATGGACCTTTATGTTGAAAGTTTTAACCGGAAGCCCGGCTGAGTGCCGGTGCAGCTGACAGCAGCGGGACGTGAGTGGGAGCGCAGAACAGGTTTGAACGGCAGACTGACACTGTGTCTGGCAGACAGGAGCGCGAGCTGTCCCTGTCCTGGAGGAGGACGCTGTATTTGGGTGGATTTCAGCATGAGGAGCTCAGTGTGCGTGTAGGTCTGGGCTTTACTTCTCAGGCTCACATCGGCTCGGCGCGCTGAGACGCCGGAGGAAAGGACCAGTGAGTGGAAGCAGCCGCTCTCACCCGCAAAGACACGCAACAAAGAGGATTCAAGGAAGTAGGCTGCTGCCTGACGAGGCAACGCAAGTTAGTTAGGCAACAAACACAAAGTGAGGCAGCGGACAGACTCCTCGCCATGGCGCACCGCGGACTCCTCCGGGCTGTTCTGACCGCACTGTGTTTCATCCTGTGCCTAAACGTGGGGATGTTTCGAGTGAACGGGCAGTACGGCGGCGGGGACCGAGGAATGTCTATACCGGAGCACGGATTCTGCCAGCCGATCTCCATTCCGCTGTGCACGGACATCGCGTACAACGAGACTATCATGCCAAACCTGCTGGGTCACACCAACCAGGAGGACGCGGGGCTGGAGGTCCACCAGTTCTACCCGCTGGTTAAAGTTCAGTGCTCCCCGGATTTAAAGTTCTTCCTCTGCTCCATGTATGCGCCCGTGTGCACGGTGCTCGAGCAGGCGCTGCCTCCGTGCCGCTCTCTGTGCGAGCGCGCTCGGCAGGGCTGCGAGGCGCTCATGAACAAGTTCGGCTTCCAGTGGCCCGACAGCCTCGCGTGCGAGTCCTTCCCGGTCCACGGTGCGGGAGAGCTGTGCGTCGGGCAGAACATGTCGGACCGCACCGAGCCCGACGGCCCCGGCCCGTACCCCACCGAGCGCGCGATCTCTGACCCCATGAACGGTCAGTTCAGGTGCCCGGCCTCGCTCAAGGTGCCCCCCTACCTGAACTACCGATTCCTCGGGCAGGAGAACTGCGGCGCTCCGTGTGAGCCAAAGAGATCTCACGGGATGATGTACTTCAGCGAGGAGGAGCTGAAATTCGCGAGGATATGGATCGGCATCTGGTCAGTGCTGTGTTGTGCTTCCACCTTATTCACCGTGCTGACCTACCTGGTGGACATGAAACGCTTCAGCTACCCAGAGCGGCCCATTGTCTTCCTGTCTGGCTGCTACACCATGGTGTCCATCGCCTACATTGCTGGATTTTTACTGGAGGACAAAGTAGTTTGTAATGACAGGTTTGACAATGACATAAGGACGGTGGTGCAGGGCACTAAGAAGGAGGGCTGCACCATCCTCTTCATGATGCTGTACTTCTTCAGCATGGCCAGCTCGATCTGGTGGGTCATTCTGGCCCTCACCTGGTTCCTGGCAGCAGGGATGAAATGGGGCCACGAGGCCATCGAGGCTAACTCTCAGTACTTCCACCTGGCAGCCTGGGCCGTCCCTGCCATCAAGACCATCACCATCCTAGCTGTGGGGCAGGTGGATGGAGACACGCTGAGCGGGGTTTGCTTTGTGGGCATCAACAGCGTGGATGCCCTGCGGGGCTTCGTCCTGGCCCCGCTGTTTGTTTATCTTTTCATAGGAACCTCGTTCCTCTTGGCAGGCTTCGTGTCCCTGTTTCGCATTCGGACCATCATGAAGCATGACGGGACCAAGACAGAGAAGCTGGAGAAGCTGATGGTGAGGATAGGGATCTTCAGCGTGCTCTACACTGTGCCGGCCACCATCGTCATCGCCTGCTACTTCTATGAGCAGGCCTTCAGGGAGCAGTGGGAGAGGACATGGATCAGCCAGACGTGTAAGACGTATGCCGTGCCGTGTCCGGCCCAGAACCACCCCAACATGAGTCCTGACTTCACCGTCTTCATGATAAAATATCTAATGACTCTCATTGTGGGCATCACTTCTGGCTTCTGGATCTGGTCTGGGAAGACCCTCAACTCCTGGAGGAGGTTTTACACAAGGCTGGCCAACAGTAAACAGGGTGAGACCACAGTGTGATGTGGCTGAACCCTGGAACAGACTGCTCAGTGACAAACTGAATGATAATCCTCTTTATTATTTCCTTTTTTCCCTCTCGGACTTACAGGAGACACTTGGTATGTTTTTTAATGTACATATACATTTGTGAGATTTTTGTAAGTATATATTTGTATTTAAAGATTTTTAAAAATTCTTTCTTTTTTAAAAAAAAAAAAACAAACACTCTTTTTTCATACTTTGGACTGAATGGAATTGTACGTAATTATCACAAAGAGCCAGCTGACCGTCAAGGATCCGTCTCCTGGTCTCATGACCTGATTTAATGTGGACACCACTGGGAGTATTTCACATTGAGTGTGTGTGTCTTTGATCAGTGAACTGCTGGGGAGCGGTGGGTCTATTCTAAGCAGAGTCCCGTGAAACCCAAGTGCTTCCTCGTGGCTCCCACTTATCCTGATTAACCAGCTGTAGTTTGTGTCTGTTCTCTTGAGCAGCAGTTGCCCGGTTCTGAAGGGAAATGTCAGCAGTGTGGGTCAAGAAACGGCACACAGGTTGTGGACGTGAGTCATTGTGACAGATGGTTGTGGCCTGTAGCTCAGGCCCCGACAGTTATAACATTCCCTTCCAAATAAAGCACACATACATGTGAGTTTAAAGGACCATACTGGTGTTTTTGCATGTTTCAGTTTGTATTTTACAGTTTTACCTTCTCTCAGGCAATACAGACTAGTTGTGTTTTTCCTAATGTCCTGGAAACAGTTTTACCTTTTATTGAACCACACTTCCTAAATCAACTTACAGACCCTTTAAAAGTGCTCGAGTTAGCCAATTACAGTGACTATAATGACTGTGCTCAGTTTTGTTAAACCGGTGACGGTGTACATGATGCAGGTGTAAGTGCAGAGTCCCAGCAATATGACTCATTGTTTCCAAACTTCTTGAAATGAAAGCAGATAAGATCTAAGATCCAAGACTGTGAGTTGATTTCATCTGCAGCTAAATGAACTAAAACCAGGGGCTGTCTATAGAAGGAAAACATATTAGAAAAATTGCTATGGAGTTTAAAAATGGTCAGCTGTAATGCAAGGCATGTGCTACAAGGGTTTTCAACATGCAAAAATACTAGTCAACACAGCAATAGTATGGGCTGTATGTGTGTTTAGTGAACTTAAAACAAATCAAGTCTGCCTGGATGGCATTTTTTAAGCTGTTCAACTACAAAGCTGGAAAACACCAATCAAGCAGAAGACCTCTGTGTGTGTTGAAACAGATTTTTATATTCAAACCCATTTTCTGTTTCCAAAGCTGTGTAAATTCCTTGGACACCCTTTGAGCCTCACGGTTTATTTTGCTATTTTTCTGAGAAGAAAGTCAGATTTATTTTCATGGATTTCATTCCACTATTCAACTAAATGTGTGTAAAAGTAGGTGTATCCTTTGTCATCAGAGTAGAGCACCTATACTGATAACAGACTGAACATTTCAGTAATCTGTCTCACAACGATGTGCAGCTTCCAACCTTTCAAATGTGAGGGTTTGTGTTTTGTTTTGGTCATTCACGATCGTTAACTAATATCTTCTGGTTTCTGATTGTCAGATAAAAAAATAATAATTTCAAAACAGGACCTTTAAAAAATTTGATTGGTCATTTTAAAGGGTAAAAAAATAAATAATAATAATAA